>NC_057794.1:225500772-225800772 GCF_018294505.1 Triticum aestivum | reverse complement strand
TCCAGATCCCGCTGTTGGTTATTGACCGGAGAGGCGTCTCGGTCATGTCTGCATGTCTCCCGAACCCATAGGGTCTACACACTTAAGGTTCGGTGACGCTAGGGTTGTTGAGATATTAGCATACGGTAACCCGAAAGTTGTTCGGAGTCCCGGATGAGATCCCGGACGTCACGAGGAGTTCCGGAATGGTCCGGAGGTGAAGATTTATATATAGGAAGTCAAGTTTCGGCCATCGGGAAAGTTTCGGGGGTAATCGGTATTGTACCGGGACCACCGGAAGGGTCCCGGGGGTCCACCGGGTGGGGCCACCTATCCCGGAGGGCCCCATGGGCTGAAGTGGGAGGGGAACCAGCCCCTAGTGGGCTGGTGCGCCCCCCTTGGGCCTCCCCCTGCGCCTAGGGTTGGAAACCCTAGGGGTGGGGGGCGCCACCCTTGCCTTGGGGGGCAAGGCACCCCTTGGCCGCCGCCCCCCTAGGAGATTGGATCTCCTAGGGCCGGCGCCCCCCCTAGGCACCCTATATATAGTGGGGGGGAGGGAGGGCAGCCGCACCCAAGCCCCTGGCCTCTCCCTCTCCCTCCCGTGACACTCCTCCGTCTCCCTGCGCTTGGCGAAGCCCTGCCGAGATCACCGTTGCTTCCACCACCACGCCGTCGTGCTGCTGGATCTTCATCAACCTCTCCTTCCCCCTTGCTGGATCAAGTTGGAGGCGACGTCTTCCCAACCGTACGTGTGTTGAACGCGGAGGTGCCGTCCATTCGGCACTTGGTCATCGGTGATTTGGATCACGTCGAGTACGACTCCATCAACCCCGTTCTCTTGAACGCTTCCGCGCGCGATCTACAAGGGTATGTAGATGCACTCCTCTCTCCCTCGTTGCTAGATGACTCCATAGATTGATCTTGGTGATGCGTAGAAAATTTTAAAATTCTGCTACGTTCCCCAACAGTGGCATCATGAGCTAGGTCTATGCGTAGTTACTATGCACGAGTAGAACACAAAGCAGTTGTGGGCGTCGATATTGTCAATTTGCTTGCCGTTACTAGTCTTATCTTGATTCGGCGGCATCGTGGGATGAAGCGGCCCGGACCGACCTTACACGTACGCTTACGTGAGACTGGTTCCACCGACTGACATGCACTAGTTGCATAAGGTGGCTGGCGGGTGTCTGTCTCTCCCACTTTAGTCGGATCGGATTCGATGAACAGGGTCCTTATGAAGGGTAAATAGAAATTGGCAATTCACGTTGTGGTTTTGGCGTAGGTAAGAAACGTTCTTGCTAGAAACCTATAGCAGCCACGTAAAAACTTGCAACAACAATTAGAGGACGTCTAACTTGTTTTTGCAGCAAGTGTTTTGTGATGTGATATGGCCAAAGGATGTGATGAATGATATATGTGATGTATGAGATGATCATGTTCTTGTAATAGGAATCACGACTTGCATGTCGATGAGTATGACAACCGGCAGGAGCCATAGGAGTTGTCTTTATTTATTTATGACCTGCGTGTCAACATAAACGTCATGTAATTACTTTACTTTATTGCTAAAGCGTTAGCCATAGTAGTAGAAGTAATAGATGACGAGACAACTTCAAGAAGACACGATGATGGAGATCATGATGATGGAGATCATGGTGTCATGCCGGTGACAACGATGATCATGGAGCCCCGAAGATGGAGATCAAAAGGAGCAAATGATATTGGCCATATCATGTCACTATTTGATTGCATGTGATGTTTATCATGTTTTACATCTTATTTGCTTAGAACGACGGTAGCTTAAATAAGATGATCCCTCGTAATAATTTCAAGAAAGTGTTCCCCCTAACTGTGCACCGTTGCGAAGGTTCGTTGTTTCGAAGCACCACGTGATGATCGGGTGTGATAGATTCTAACGTTCGAATACAACGGGTGTAAGCCAGATTTACACACGCAATACACTTAGGTTGACTTGACGAGCCTAGCATGTACAGACATGGCCTCGGAACACGGAAGACCGAAAGGTCGAGCATGAGTCGTATAGAAGATACGATCAACATGAAGATGTTCACCGATGTTGGCTAGTCCGTCTCACGTGATGATCGGACACGGCCTAGTTAACTCGGATCATGTTTCACTTAGATGACTGGAGGGATGTCTATCTGAGTGGGAGTTCATTGAGTAATTTGATTAGATGAACTTAATTATCATGAACTTAGTCTAAAATCTTTACAATATGTCTTGTAGATCAAATGGCCCACGTTGTCCTCAACTTCAACGCGTTCCTAGAGAAAACCAAGCTGAAAGATGATGGCAGCAACTATACGGACTGGGTCCGGAACCTGAGGATCATCCTCATAGCTGCTAAGAAAGATTATGTCCTAGAAGCACCGCTAGGTGATGCACCTGTCCCAGAGAACCAAGACGTTATGAACGCTTGGCAGTCACGTGCTGATGATTACTCCCTCGTTCAGTGCGGCATGCTTTACAGCTTAGAACCGGGGCTCCAAAAGCGTTTTGAGAGACACGGAGCATATGAGATGTTCGAAGAGCTGAAAATGGTTTTTCAAGCTCATGCCCGGGTCGAGAGATATGAAGTCTCCGACAAGTTCTTCAGCTGTAAGATGGAGGAAAATAGTTCTGTCAGTGAGCACATACTCAAAATGTCTGGGTTGCATAACCGCTTGACTCAGCTGGGAGTTAATCTCCCGGATGACGCGGTCATTGACAGAATCCTTCAGTCGCTTCCACCGAGCTACAAGAGCTTTGTGATGAACTTCAATATGCAGGGGATGGAAAAGACCATTCCTGAGGTATATTCAATGCTGAAATCAGCAGAGGTGGAAATCAAAAAGGAACATCAAGTGTTGATGGTGAATAAAACCACTAAGTTCAAGAAAGGCAAGGGTAAGAAGAACTTCAAGAAGGACGGCAAGGGAGTTGCCGCGCCCGGTAAGCAAGCTGCCGGGAAGAAGCCAAAGAATGGACCCAAGCCCGAGACTGAGTGTTTTTATTGCAAGGGAAGTGGTCACTGGAAGCGGAACTGCCCCAAATACTTAGCGGACAAGAAGGCCGGCAACACTAAAGGTATATGTGATATACATGTAATTGATGTGTACCTTACCAGTACTCGTAGTAGCTCCTGGGTATTTGATACCGGTGCGGTTGCTCACATTTGTAACTCAAAGCAGGAGCTGCGGAATAAGCGGAGACTGGCGAAGGACGAGGTGACGATGCGCGTCGGGAATGGTTCCAAGGTCGATGTGATCGCCGTCGGCACGCTGCCTCTACATTTACCTACGGGATTAGTTTTAAACCTCAATAATTGTTATTTAGTGCCAGCTTTGAGCATGAACATTGTATCAGGATCTCGTTTAATTCGAGATGGCTACTCATTTAAATCCGAGAATAATGGTTGTTCTATTTATATGAGAGATATGTTTTATGGTCATGCTCCGATGGTGAATGGTTTATTCTTAATGAATCTCGAGCGTAATGCTACACATATTCATAGTGTGAATACCAAAAGATGTAAGGTTGATAATGATAGTCCCACATACTTGTGGCACTGCCGCCTTGGTCACATAGGTGTCAAACGCATGAAGAAGCTCCATGCAGATGGACTTTTAGAGTCTCTTGATTACGAATCATTTGACACGTGCGAACCATGCCTCATGGGTAAAATGACCAAGACTCCGTTCTCAGGAACAATGGAGCGAGCAACCAACTTATTGGAAATCATACATACTGATGTGTGCGGTCCAATGAGTGTTGAGGCTCGCGGTGGCTATCGTTATGTTCTCACCCTCACTGATGACTTGAGTAGATATGGGTATGTCTACTTAATGAAACACAAGTCTGAGACCTTTGAAAAGTTCAAGGAATTTCAGAGTGAGGTTGAGAATCAACGTGACAAGAAAATCAAGTTCTTGCGATCAGATCGTGGGGGAGAATACTTGAGTCACGAATTTGGCACACACTTAAGAAAATGTGGAATAGTTTCACAACTCACGCCGCCTGGAACACCTCAGCGTAATGGTGTGTCCGAACGTCGTAATCGCACTCTATTGGATATGGTGCGATCTATGATGTCTCTTACCGATTTACCGCTGTCATTTTGGGGCTATGCTTTAGAGACTGCCGCATTCACTTTAAATAGGGCTCCGTCGAAATCCGTTGAGACGACACCGTATGAATTATGGTTTGGGAAGAAACCTAAGCTGTCGTTTCTAAAAGTTTGGGGATGCGATGCTTATGTCAAGAAACTTCAACCTGAAAAGCTCGAACCCAAGTCGGAAAAATGCGTCTTCATAGGATACCCTAAAGAAACTGTTGGGTATACCTTCTACCTCAGATCCGAAGGCAAGATCTTTGTTGCCAAGAATGGGTCCTTTCTAGAGAAAGAGTTTCTCTCGAAAGAAATAAGTGGGAGGAAAGTAGAACTTGATGAAGTATTACCTCTTGAACCGGTAAGTGGCGCAGCTCAAGAAAATGTTCCTGAGGTGCCTGCACCGACTAGAGAGGAAGTTAATGATGATGATCATGAAACTTCAGATCAAGTTACTACTGAACTTCGTAGGTCCACGAGGACACGTTCCGCACCAGAGTGGTACGGCAACCCTGTCTTGGAAATCATGTTGTTAGACAACGGTGAACCTTCGAACTATGAAGAAGCGATGGCGGGCCCGGATTCCGACAAATGGCTGGAAGCCATGAAATCCGAGATAGGATCCATGTATGAAAACGAAGTGTGGACTTTGACTGACTTGCCCGATGATCGGCGAGCCATAGAAAATAAATGGATCTTTAAGAAGAAGACAGACGCGGATGGTAATGTGACCATCTATAAAGCTCGGCTTGTCGCTAAGGGTTATCGACAAGTTCAAGGGGTTGACTACGATGAGACTTTCTCACCCGTAGCGAAGCTGAAGTCCGTCCGAATCATGTTAGCAATTGCCGCATTCTATGATTATGAGATATGGCAAATGGACGTCAAAACGGCATTCCTTAATGGTTTCCTTAAGGAAGAATTGTATATGATGCAGCCGGAAGGTTTTGTCGATCCTAAGAATGCTGACAAGGTGTGCAAGCTCCAACGCTCGATTTATGGGCTGGTGCAAGCATCTCGGAGTTGGAACATTCGTTTTGATGAGATGATCAAAGCGTTTGGGTTTACGCAGACTTATGGAGAAGCCTGCATTTACAAGAAAGTGAGTGGGAGCTCTGTAGCATTTCTCATATTGTATGTGGATGACATACTGTTGATGGGAAATGATATAGAATTCTTGGAAAGCATAAAGGCCTACTTGAACAAGTGTTTTTCAATGAAGGACCTTGGAGAAGCTGCTTATATATTAGGCATCAAGATCTATAGAGATAGATCGAGACGCCTCATTGGTCTTTCACAGAGTACGTACCTTGACAAGATATTGAAGAAGTTCAAAATGGATCAGTCAAAGAAGGGGTTCTTGCCTGTATTGCAAGGTACGAGATTGAGCACGGCTCAATGCCCGACCACGGCAGAAGATAGAGAAAAGATGAGTGTCGTCCCCTATGCCTCGGCCATAGGGTCTATCATGTATGCTATGCTGTGTACCAGACCTGATGTAAACCTTGCCGTAAGTTTGGTAGGAAGGTACCAAAGTAATCCCGGCATGGAACACTGGACAGCGGTCAAGAATATCCTGAAGTACCTGAAAAGGACTAAGGACATGTTTCTCGTGTATGGAGGTGACGAAGAGCTCGTCGTAAAGGGTTACGTCGATGCTAGCTTCGACACAGATCTGGATGACTCTAAGTCACAAACCGGATACGTGTATATTTTGAATGGTGGGGCAGTAAGCTGGTGCAGTTGCAAGCAAAGCGTTGTGGCGGGATCTACATGTGAAGCGGAGTACATGGCAGCCTCGGAGGCAGCACAAGAAGCAGTCTGGGTGAAGGAGTTCATTACCGACCTAGGAGTCATACCCAATGCGTCGGGCCCGATGACTCTCTTCTGTGACAACACTGGAGCTATTGCCCTTGCCAAGGAGCCCAGGTTTCACAGGAAGACCAGGCATATCAAGCGTCGCTTCAACTCCATTCGTGAAAGTGTTCAAAATGGAGACATAGAGATTTGTAAAGTACATACGGACCTGAATGTGGCAGATCCGTTGACTAAACCTCTCCCTAGAGCAAAACATGATCAACACCAGAACTGCATGGGTGTTCGATTCATCACAATGTAACTAGACTATTGACTCTAGTGCAAGTGGGAGACTGTTGGAAATATGCCCTAGAGGCAATAATAAAATGGTTATTATTATATTTCTTTGTTCATGATAATTGTCTATTGTTCATGCTATAATTGTGTTATCCGGAAATCGTAATACATGTGTGAATACATAGACCACAACACGTCCCTAGTGAGCCTCTAGTTGACTAGCTCGTTGATCAAAGGATAGTCATGGTTTCCTGACTATGGACATTGGATGTCATTGATAACGGGATCACATCATTAGGAGAATGATGTGATGGACAAGACCCAATCCTAAGCATAGCTCAAAGATCGTGTAGTTCGTTTGCTGTAGCTTTTCTGAATGTCAAGTATCATTTCCTTAGACCATGAGATTGTGCAACTCCCGGATACCGTAGGAGTGCCTTGGGTGTGCCAAACGTCACAACGTAACTGGGTGACTATAAAGGTACATTACAGGTATCTCCGAAAGTGTCTGTTGGGTTGGCACGAATCGAGACTGGGATTTGTCACTCCGTATGACGGAGAGGTATCTCTGGGCCCACTCGGTAATGCATCATCATAATGAGCTCAATGTGACCAAGTGGTTGATCACGGGATCATGCATTACGGCACGAGTAAAGTGACTTGCCGGTAACGAGATTGAACTAGGTATTGGGATACCGACGATCGAGTCTCGGGCAAGTAACGTACCGATTGACAAAGGGAATTGTATACGGATTGATTGAATCCTCGACATCGTGGTTCATCCGATGAGATCATCGTGGAGCATGTGGGAGCCAACATGGGTATCCAGATCCCGCTGTTGGTTATTGACCGGAGAGGCGTCTCGGTCATGTCTGCATGTCTCCCGAACCCGTAGGGTCTACACACTTAAGGTTCGGTGACGCTAGGGTTGTAGAGATATTAGCATACGGTAACCCGAAAGTTGTTCGGAGTCCCGGATGAGATCCCGGACGTCACGAGGAGTTCCGGAATGGTCCGGAGGTGAAGATTTATATATAGGAAGTCAAGTTTCGGCCATCGGGAAAGTTTCGGGGGTAATCGGTATTGTACCGGGACCACCAGAAGGGTCCCGGGGGTCCACCGGGTGGGGCCACCTATCCCGGAGGGCCCCATGGGCTGAAGTGGGAGGGGAACCAGCCCCTAGTGGGCTGGTGCGCCCCCCTTGGGCCTCCCCCTGCGCCTAGGGTTGGAAACCCTAGGGGTGGGGGCGCCACCCTTGCCTTGGGGGGCAAGGCACCCCTTGGCCGGCGCCCCCCTAGGAGATTGGATCTCCTAGGGCCGGCACCCCCCTAGGCACCCTATATATAGTGGGGGGGAGGGAGGGCCGCCGGACCCAAGCCCCTGGCCTCTCCCTCTCCCTCCCGTGACACTCCTCCGTCTCCCTGCGCTTGGCGAAGCCCTGCCGAGATCACCGTTGCTTCCACCACCACGCCGTCGTGCTGCTGGATCTTCATCAACCTCTCCTTCCCCCTTGCTGGATCAAGTTGGAGGAGACGTCATCCCAACCGTACGTGTGTTGAATGCGAAGGTGCCCTCCGTTCGGCACTTGGTCATCGGTGATTTGGATCACGTCGAGTACGACTCCATCAACCCCGTTCTCTTGAACGCTTCCACGCGCAATCTACAAGGGTATGTAGATGCACTCCTCTCTCCCTCGTTGCTAGATGACTCCATAGATGGATCTTGGTGATGCGTAGAAAATTTTAAAATTCTGCTACGTTCCCCAACACAAAACACCACGCATAAGGCCGAGCCTTCCACCCTATACCAAGTATATAGATGCATTAATGAAATAAGAGATATTGTGATATCCCAAACATATCCATGTTCCAACATGGAACAAACTTCATCTTCACCTGCAACTAGCAACACTATAAGAGGGGCTGAGCAACAGAGGTAACATAGCCAAACAACGGTTTGCTAGGAAAGGTGGGTTAGAGGCTTGACATGGCAATATGGGAGGCATGATACAACAAGTGGTAGGTAGCGCGACATAGCAATAGAGCAAACAACTAGCAAGCAAAGATAGAAGTGATTTCGAGGGTATGGTCATCTTGCCTGAGATCCCGCAAGGAAGAAGAACGAGTCCATGAAGAAGACAAGCGGACGAAGTCGAACGGATCCTCAAAACTCTGGAACGAAACTGAAGCTAACGAGAGAAGCAACCCGGAAAGTAGCAACAACATGGTAAACAACCAAGCATAAACATGGCATGATGCACAATCAAGTATGATGCATGTCCGGTTTAATGAGGCATGGCATGGCAAAGTGCAACAAACAATACTACAAATTAAGTGGAGCTCAATATGCAACGAGTTGCATATTGACGAAACACCACATGACTTATTTAGTTCTCTCTCGGTTATGTACTCAACAATATTAAATGTTGGTTAGCATGGAAAGAGTACATAAAATAACTATCTAGTCAAGTTTAAATGAGGCCGGAAATAACAAACAACAATTCCAGTAAATCCTCATGAGCGTATATTAGATTTGGTACTATTCTGCCCTAAAGCATATTTTAGAGTTGTTAAACATGCAAAGTAGTGCTACCATGTTAAACTAGGCATTTTTCTACCCCATTTACATATGTAATTTATTTAATTCGAAGCTACGGTTAATTAGTTATGAAATAAACCATTTTGACATGGCGATAGGCAAAATTTAACAAACAACATTTTAAACATAGATGAAAGTTGCATATTGTGGAACTAGACAAAATTCTAGGCATTTTACATATTTAAAACATTTCAATATGATGCACGGCTATTTACTTGTGAGCAAATTAAAATAATGGCATCCTCCTATAATTATGCATGCATTGGATAAATAAAAAAAATGCATGGACTGGAAAAAAATGCTACACGGGCTGGATCTGGATTGGGCAAGGGTTGCTCACATTGGGCCAAGCCCAGTTGAGCCTGGAGGCGCATGGCACGGCTTGCGGGCCATACGCGTGAGGAGGTGGCCCAAGCGACCTAACGAGGCAGGGGCGCACGGGATCTGGCGATGTGTTCAACGCGGCTGGACAAAGCGGGCTTGTCCTCATCCTAGGACGAAACAGGGGCGGGGTCAAAGCAGAGGTCGCAGGCAGGCAGCGGCGATGCAGGAGAGCGACGACGGCGAACTTGGCACGCGAGGGAGAGAAGCTCGGGCTGCAGGAGAGGTCCGGCAGGGCAGCGCATGGAGGAGGGCACGCCATGGCTGAGGCCCTGGTGGACTTGGGCGGTGGACCCCGACGCGGCGACGGCTCGATGAGGACGTCCATGGCAGCAGACACGGTTGACCCGCGACGAGGCTTGCGGAGCGAGGGAGGCAGTAGGCGCGAGGCAGCTTGCTGGCGAGGGCGAGGCGGATACAGGCGAGGATGACGAAGACAAGCTCCTGTGCTGGGAAATAGAGAGAGCTTGAGACTGGAGGCAGAGGAAAAAATGGAGAGCAAAGGGAGGGCGACGGGGACGGGGAAGGAAGAGGCATAGCGACATGACCTGCTGGTCGCCGGCAGCGGCACGATGAGGTGGCGTCGGGGTCCACAGTGCGGTCGAGGAGGCATCGGGCGCGTCGTGGTAGCCTGAAGGTCGGGGTCGCCGGTGGGTTCGCGGGATGCAGCACGGGCACAGCGGCATCCTCCTGGACTGTTGGAACGAGGGGGCTTGGAGTCTCCGAGCTGCGCGGGCCGAGCTCGGGATGACCATGGTGCTGGAGCTCCTGTTGAGGTACAGAGAGATGAGGAGATTAGGGAGAGAGAGAGATGCAGGGAAGAGGGAACAGAAGGAGACGATCGCGAGGGGCTGGCCTGGTGGTTCCGGTTGCTGACGGCGGCGGCGCGAGGGGACGAGGCCGAGCGCTCCTGCTCGGGGCCTCGAGCAGCTACACGATCCATTCGGGATCGAGGAAGAAGAGGTAGGCTTCAGGCGCCTGGGCAAGAAGCAGAGAAGGAGCTCAGGATCGAGGCTGCTGCGATTTGGGCGGCACGCAGAATGAGGGAAGTGGTTGGAGATCTGGTTGGTGGGAGGGGATCCCAAGGAAGACATGAAAGAGGTGGTTGGCTGGCGGTGGCGGGATGGGAATGGGTGGATTGGACCGGTAGGGGCTAGGGTTTGGACTGATATTTATATGAGATGAGTTTAGGTTAGGGGTTAACTCGTCCCTCTGATCGCAATTGGACGATCACAAATAAATAGCTAGGGAGTCCAAATGAGAAACCGATGATGATTTAGGGATGTTTGGCGATGATTCGGATCCATCAGTAAAGACAACCGGGTCGGGTCCGGGACAGCTTTCGGACGCACGCATGAGGAGGGCCGCGGGCTGACGAGAGAGGTTAGGTTGGTCCTGGAGGTAGGTAGTGGACTGTGGAGAGACCGTGGGCTGAGAAGAGAGAGAAGTAGAGCGGTCCGGCGACTGTTCGAGAGACCGAAATGTCCGACGTTTGACCGGCTATAATGCCACTATAGTTTAACAGTTGGGCTATCAAGCGAGCCCCAAATGCGATGAAACTTGGCAAGCGGTCTACCTACAACATAACAAGACCGCACGCCAACTCTCATCCCATTCCAAGAACATTTCCTGGCCACTTATAAAATACTATTTTGGACGTGCCGGGGGCGCGTGCAAGTGTGTCTGGGCTCAGAACGGACAACAGAGAGAACGAGGAGACCGGGACGGATGCAAGTTTTGAAAACATGCAGATGTAATGCGGATGATGACATGGAAACATGCAACACGCAAGCGAATGACAAGGCAACAATAACGAATAACTGGAAGACACCTGGCGCAACAGTCTCGGGGCGTTACAACACTCCAGCACTACAAGAGGATCTCGCCCCGAGATCTAGGATGGCACCGGAGAGAAACAGAAAAGTAAGAGGAGAGGTAAACTAAGTTGCTTCTTTGACAAACGAGTGAAACCAAAGAACCTTGAGAGGTTGAACAAATTGAAAGAAAGAAAACGACGAAGATGAACAAAGTTGAAAACACTCCGTTAGAAAAGAGGAATAAGGAACATTATGGGAACCTTGTAGGTTGAAAGACATAAGAAAGGGCTACAATGGACAAGAAGTACATGCAAGCACTCCGGTTGAAACAAGATGTACAAGGAACAATAAAGATCAATATGACAACACTCTGGTTGGAAAAGGAAGGTAAAGAATATGAGCTTGGCAAAAAGAAAGCACTTGGATGAGACTCCGATTAGAAGAGGAATGATAGACACAACACTCTGGTTAAAACAAGATAGAGAAGGAATAAGAATGATATAATTTGGGCAGCACTTCGACTGTAAATAGAAGGAATTGAACATGAACTTGACAAAATAAGATGATGGGTCAAAGAGAGCAACATCACAATGCCTCCAGAATAAAAGAATAGAATATAGATCATTGGAATGAAAGAATGTAGAAGAAAATGATAACTTCTACCACCAATGAATTTGAAGGCATCCTTAGAACGAAGGATTGAATGGAGTTGTTGAAAAAAATTAAATAACAAAAGAATAAGGATGTTGTGGGCTTATGGAAAACATCTCGAAAACTTGAGGTGAAATTCTGCCACTAACGAAAAACAATTGATTGGATTGATATGAACAAGGAGATGAGAAACTTATCTCACCTGGAGGATAAATGAAGAACTTAGGTCATTTATAAGCACCATAAATAGCAAAATCCTTAGGGAAAGCTTTAGGTGAAACATAACCCAAGATAACTCCAATGAAGAGGTAGATTGGTTGAAAAGGTGTCTTGAGCGAAGAGAAAATGATGGATTTAGATATGTCACTCTTGAAAACTTGTGAATCATGAAACACGAAGGGAAATTATCAACAATGACATAACACCACCTCAAAAGATAAGATAGAAAGAATTGCACTTCGGAATGGAAGATGAAGAATACTTGAACTCCTCAAAACAAGACATGTGTTGAACACCATGTTTATTTTAGAGTATAGCTTGGCGTATCATAACTCCAATAGAAATCTTGAAGAACAAATCAAGAATGAAAGGAAACCTTGATGAACCACCATGTTGAGCCTCCATGAGGAACTCTGGTAATGAAAGAATGATCAAAAGGAAAGAGAAATTGAAAACACAAGGTGAAGCCTTGTAATGATTTAGATGGATCTTTGCGACGGTATAATTGAGAGAGCTTGGAACTCCGGGAAAAGAAAAGATGAAACAATTGAAACCGAGAATCTGTTCCTCATGAACAAACTCTAGAAGAAGGAATTGAATTTACTCGATGAAACAAGAATAAGAATTACATTATGCTTATCCTTCACCAATTTAAATTGATGACAAGCAACGGTTTTGGCATACTACTTATTCTCGTAGAAAGGATTAAGATAGATATAGCGCAAACTTAGGAAGGTCTTCAACGAACCACCGGTAGGATTTGGAAAGAATGAATGAATTGATATGATAACCAAGGAAGAGAACTCTTGAACGAACCACTGTAAGAATTGAAAATGAACGAAGAAAAGATAAAGAAACACCGGGAAGAATTATAAAAAACGAAGATACTTGAGAGAATATAAATACATGAGTCCGAAGAGATCATGAACTGATTAGAGAATATTTTAATGATGAACCGGCCGGTAGAATTGGGGAATGAGATCTGAATGTTGAGAACGAATAAATCTTCTAAAATGATGGCTTTTGGAGAATCAAACTGAAAAGACTCCTGAAATGCTTCGGATGGGTATGAAAAGAATTCTCACAGTCAAAAGCAATTAAGAGAGGATGGCATCAAGCTAGAATCACGAATCTTTGAAAGAACAGGTAAGATTGAGGAGAAACTCTTGTTTGGTCTTCAAACTCTGAGAATGATGACGAGAAACACCATCAAGAATTGTTGAGGCACTCCAGAATGATTAAAAGAGGAAAGGTTGAGCCAAAGATGAAAAGAATTTGAAAGATCTTGGAGAAAGGCATATAACTGATGATAATTCATTCTTACGTCAACTTTGAAAGAATTTGACGATAGCTTCGGGAAAATTAGAAGAGTGAGGTAAGATCCTAGGAAAAGACCTGTGGGTTAGGGCCCACTCAAAAGAAACACCTTTGAAGAGATTGCTTGAAAGGGAGATAGCACCGGTTGATTTAAATGGCTTGAATGAGATAACATCCTCAAAAGAACTTGAGCGAATTGAGAATGGAAACTTGAATCTTCTGAGATATCTTTAGTACTCTGGAACAATTGAATAGCAATAAGTGGATTATTAAGAGGTGCACTGACATATTTGAAAATGAGGAAAAAGGATATGATCGACAAAGCTCGAATTGAATCCACCGGGAAAGAAAAGAGAACGAAGAATGATAACTTGAAACTCCGTTAGTATCTTCCTGAGAATCATCGGATTAGAACATTGACGGAAAAGAATGGAGAGACTTCACATTAATAAAATGGATAACAGATTAACAATCCGAGTCCTTGAAGAAAAGGGTGGGAGGGTGGGGAAAACAAAGGCAAGTTGGGAGCGGATGGAACGAACACCGTTGAGAGAACTTAGAATTGAACTTGCGGATGTTTAAAATGATTGGATCCACTTGAAGAGAAACACGCCAGATGAAAAAGGATTGACATGACAATCTCGATTATCATAAAGGATTAGTATTCACATAGAAATATGAGAACACCGCTTAGGCAAGATATGGAATCAACATTTGACTTTGAAGCAACTCGAATACCACAATCCAAACAAAAACAAAGGATTGGCTTAGGAGGTAAGCCGGAACAAACATATGATAGAGATTTCGTCCGAAGTTTTCGTGGTGGGGCCCACACAGGCTCGATCGTACATCACCATCATGTACAAGGCAGTGCACATGACATGCGAAGCGTCCCCGAGTTAGCATAGCCAAGGACTCTTTAAGACACAACGAGACCACTGTAAAACCAACCGTGGATAGGCGGACCACTAGACGTCAAAAAGATATTCTAGGAGCTACTTGAATTCCCACTTATAAACTCCCAAAACTTTCTGGTTATGCAATCAGGTGTTGGGGATACAGGGGAAGCATAATATCTCACCCAAACTAACAATTCCTACATCCAACTGTATCCATCCTTCAACCGATAACCAAGAAACCTTCGGAAATTATGTACCTCAACCTTCGAAAAGCATCCATTATACAAGTTATGGCAATACTCCCGAACTCCCGCCCCAATACTGGGTGGCGTCGAGGTTATCTCACCAACAACTGCATAAAAGAGATTTTCGATGTCGGCGAACTCAGGTATTCCAGAACTACAATGATAAAATTGTGATGACAACACCTCGGAGCTCAACTCCCCGGGACACTGACACAACCCCTAAATGTCAGGAGGCACCAAGAACAATGTTCTCGTCACAAAACTATCAGAAAGATTCTAAGATACCCGCGTGATCCTAAATTTTTTTCATGAAATTTGAGGAGAGGGAAGTCAAAACTTCTACGTCAGGGGGCCTCACCAGAGCGACGAAGGGACTGGGGAGTAAAAATAATCCTATTCTCCGATATATATAATCCTAAGACTCCAAAATTTTTGTTCTAGACTCAACAACGTCAGTGATTCAATCAAGCAGGGGGCTCCTAAGTTGGGGAAGGCTCTGATACCAACTTGGCAGGCGGTCTACCTACAACATAACAAGACCGCACGCCAACTCTCATCCCATTCCGAGAACATTTCCCAGCCACTTATAAAATACTATTTCAGACATGCCGCGGGCGCGTGCAAGTGTGTCTGCACTCAGAACAGACAACGGAGAGAACGAGGAGACCAGGACGGATGCAAGTTTTGAAAACATGCAGATGCAATGCGGATGATGACATGGAAAGATGCAACACACAAGCGAATGCCAAGGCAACAATAACGAATAACTAGAAGACACCTGGCACAATGGTCTCGGGGCGTTACAGAGGCACTCGGGCACCATATGGAGGTATGCTTCAACGCGCGCTCCCGTGAAGAAAGCGTAGGGCGCGAGGCATCAGACATTTAGGAGTTCATCACAAGAGAAATCGAGGAGCTTCAGGACGCAAGAGCTATCCGGGTGACCTTCACCCACCGCCAGGAGCGGCTCCCTGCCCCGGCGAGGACAGTGAGCTGCGCGTCTACGTCAACATCCCCGGGCTCAACAGGGCCGCATCTCAGGAGATTTTCTGGCCATCCCGCGTTTGCCGATGCGAGGGCCCCCTCACAGCTATGTTCGCATGCCTTTCGGCTTACTGAGCAGGGCTGTCGTGCATCAGCGCCACATGCGGAGCGTCATGGCAGCTCGTGAGGCCAGGTACCAGGCGATCCTGGCGAAGCTGGCGACGGATCCTCGTGAGCCCCCTGGGCCTCCAGGGCCTCCCTAGGTTCAGGACCTGGGTGGCTCATGAGGAGCGACTTCTGCAGCACGCGTCTCCAATCACCCCAACACTTATTCAGCAACGGTGCCAGGTGACATCTTTTTAGTTTGCTCAGATTGGGGGCACCGCTCGGGCTGCATTATCCCCAAGCCGTGTGGGTCTGTCCCTGCGGCATGTATCCTTCCTGCATTTATCAGAACTTGCTTTACCTTCTTCCATGAGTTGCTTTTATGATTATCACCTGCTTGCCTGGTCCCCTTTTGCCCTTCGTGGACTCCCCGCGCCGTTGAACCACCTCTTGCTCATCCCGCAACGAGGGCTACACATACTGGCACGACGCTTGTGCTTGGGTCCGTCCCCGCAACGCTGATAAATCTGAGCGATCGAGCTCTAGCTTGTGGCATGCCCCGTGCACGCCACCTCACCAGGTCCTCAGTGCCTTCATCTTCTTGCGGAATGATCAGTGGCAGGACAGCAAGTGTGGTCATGCGTTATGTTCTTCTCCTTGGACTAATTCACAGGAACCTCTAGAGCTTAACCATGGACGGGACCTACCGGCCATCCCTTTTTCACGCAATTCGCTTGCACATTAAAGGGGGGGGGCTCCTGAGCACCGCACCTCAGGAGTCCTTACTGATTCTCCAGCACTCACCCCCTAACCTTGACCACGGCATTGCGACCTGGCATACCAGCGGCGGCCGAGCCTCGCTCGAGGGCCGGGACCTGAGGACGTAGAGCACCTAGATGAGCGGGGGAGGCCTGCATGAGCCCTGAGGGTGTCCTCGACTAGGGGGGTACTCATCACGTCGTCTCCCGACCAGCTGGATCGGGCCGAGGACCCCCATGGTGGTTCACTCATGGGCCACTTCGGGCAGCCCATGCCACATACAAGGAGGTTTCTACAAGACTTGGCGCCCAAGACAAGGACTCCTCTAAACCCTAGGCCTTTGGTGTGTTATATAAACCGAGGCCAGGCTAGTCAATAGGACATCCCATATTCATTACTACAATCTTGTGGTAGATACATGTACTCTGTACTACACCCCATATGAATACAATCAAAAGCAGGACGTAGGGTTTTACCTCCATCAAGAGAGCCCGAACCTGGGTAAAATCCCGTGTCCATGTTACCATCGCTCCAAGACGCCTAGCTTAGGACCCCTACTATGAGATATGCCGGATATAGAACCGACATTGGTGCTTTCATTGAGAGCCTGCTAGGTGATCGTCACGGTTCAATGAGATAATCAGGTGATATTTTTTTAGTAAATATTTGTTTCATGTAAATTATCTCTTTGCAAAATCATTGCGGTCACGTCGTATTATTGTTTACAGATAGATCGGGATCGAAGCAATAGCAATGGCGGCGGCGGCGTGTGTCCATCGCCGGATAGTACGATTGGACCCCGATAACAGCTTGCGGATGTGATGTCAACGCGGAAAAAATTGGCGATCTCACCAGCGGCGTTTCTGCCGAGGAGACCACGCACGCAGGGTAACAGGGCCGACCAGACTCCAGCTCGATGGAGCATATATCAAGAAGATTCCCTTTCTTTCCTTTTTAATCCGGCTCCTAGTTCGGCTGTGGGTCCCTTGCAATCTTTCTTCTGATAAGTGCAAACCAACAACAGTACCATGACTCACACATTAAAATACTTCTTTTCCAAGCACGGTCTTTAAGACCTAGGCTGCCAACACCACTTCACGAATTGGTGATTACTACTAGTTTGAGTAGTACTACTTCTTGGAAAGATCAAAGTGATCTGGTACTCGTTCAATGGGAATCTCTTTTCTTTATTTTCTTTCATCTTCTACGACCCCGCAGGTCTGTTACGGTCATCGGGATTTAACAGGTTCTATTTTCTTAGCTATTATTTAGCACATAAATTGTTACACGTGGACTGTTTTTTTGTTGGTTTGTGCTGTATTAGTTTTGTAGAGATATTTTGTTGACGCTTACCCGAAGGTTTCTGTCTGTGTCAATCGGGCGAGCCGACCTACGCGTCAGAACCTTCGTGTTCAGATCAGTCATTTCGTATATTGTTCGGCCTGACGCAGTCTTCAAGCACTCTGGCCAGGACGTCCCACGAGCATTATTGCCTCATCCGCCATCGGTTTGGATGTTGTCGGATGAATCCTCAGGTGCAATTGTTTTAGTTATCCGTGTTGTGCATATTTATAATATTTCAAAGAGTATTTTCTACTTGTCAACAATTTTTGGTACGGCAAGTTTTACAGTCTGGTCTATATTAAGGCCGCCGTTTTAGGGTGATCCGGTATGCCGTATTGTCCTGCGCGCATCGTGTCTGTAACTCAGGCGACCCTGCGAATTTAGATTTTGTCACCTCTTCATGTTGACGCCCTATGTCGCCATCAGCCTCACGCAAGACAATGTCATGGCGAGCCGACGTCATCATCTCGCTTGCGTCTACCAAGGCCTGGCATCACCTCGGCGCGCGTGCCTCTGCCGACGTATGCGTGCGACCACTCCACCGTGCCAACCTTGGTGCTCAGGCCATTTTTATTTAATTATTTACTTCGCTTAAGTTAATTAAGTAGAAGAATTTTTTTTAAGTATATTATTATAATTATAATTACTTGTTATTACTTTTGTCCCGCACTATTTTATGTGCACAGGTGAACCAACTTCGGCTGGTCTATCTCACCATCTCGGCGAACTGACGTCGTCGTCCCTCCAACATGCCATACTTTCTTACTCACTTTGCATAAATTATTGATTATGCAACGATTTTTTTCATTTATTATTATTATTATCTCCTGCTTGCACTATTTTCTGTGCATAGGTAAATGATTCGAGTCGGGCAGCACTGTCACCTCGGCGTACCGACGTGCTGACGTGGGGTTTCCATCGTCGCCTTACCGACCTACCGCGTCACCTCAACTGGACTAGGGGCATTCCCATCTCTTCATCAAACCTACTCCAGGGACTCTGGCATCATCAGCTGACTAGCTTCGTCAGCTCGGCTGGACCGGGGGCTGCTCCTCAAGACGTCAATCGCACTATGTCGCCACTTCGTCAAGCCGAGCTCTTTTCTCAGACACTTCGAAACCGGCTTGGGGGTTGGGACCTCGACCAGGCCGAGGACTATGTCTTTGTCCTGCCATAAGTCCGAACCTCATCATCAAGACCGAGCACATTAACCAGCTCAGTCTCTTTCATGCTCAAAAACTTTCAGTTTTAAATTTTGTACGGTTCGACCAAGCATTATACTTTTTTGGCAAAAAGTTGTTTGTGAAAAACTTCCTTGTCAAAACTTTGTTTGTGACACACAAATTCAAATACCCCGTCTACTTGGGGGCTTCCTTTATGAAGCCTTTCCTCTTGCATAGGATTATACTTTTATGGCTTCGTTCCTTGTTCGTGTATTACACTACAATATGCACCATGTTGACTTAGTGTTCTGCAGGCTGGGTTGCCTTGCTCCTGTGTTTACCCCTACGTTCCCGATTGTTCGGCTAGGGATTAATGGGAGCACCTCTACGATTGTCACGATCGGGTCATCCGATCTTGGACCTCAGACTGGGTGAAGCCGAAATCTAGCACTCCTATTGTTTTCAATCATGGTCGGCACACAACGGAACTCATGAGTACAAAAAAATCTATTGCGCAAGTCTCATAGTAACAATGAGCAACCAAAGAAAGGTATCAGTGGGGGTACTATTTTCTTCGAAGATGCTTCTTACACTTCGTCAGTAATGTAGCATAAGTTCTCTGAGCACACTTTGTCTGTTACAGCCTTATGGCCTGATTGCCTGGTTATCGAAAACACAGTCGAAATTCTCAACAGGTGGAGTACATAACACTTTTCGACCCTTGACCGAAGAGGGAGAAACCGACGGTCGGTTAAGACGCGCTTAAAGTTCGGGTGAACACATATATGATATAAGTACTTCGGTACATACAATCATTATACATATTTTTTTACCCAAGTCACTTGGGAGCTCTTAAATTAGTATGAGCAGTTTTATAATAGATGTTTTCTTCTTAGTCGCTGCACAGTCTTTTTCTACCACTCCTTTCTCGACTTAGGTGTATGATCAATAGCTGGGTTGCCTGGTTTCTCTCTAAAGCCGCTCGCGTTTAGTTTGCTAAACTGGCCTGAGAAACACTCCGCCTTTGGGATAGGGAGGTTGAAGCCGAAGGCTGACCCACTTGAAGTCTAGAGATCAGATGTGTCATGTCAAAGCACGACGGAAGTACAATTTCAAGACCAATTTCATATTGGCACCAAAACAACTTGATTCAATCTAGACGAAAAGTTTTTACGCATGTTTGTTGGCCTTTTTTGAGCTGAGAACATCTTTCACCTATTTTTCAGGAAGCGGGACATTCTCTTGGTTGAGGTGTTCAGCGTGAAACTCTTCTCTAAAACTACAGTTCGGCATATTTCCTGCTGAACTCCACCTCGGTATTGTCAAAACATACATGACAGTTGAACTTGTTCCCGAGGAGGTACGATCCTAGGGTCGGCCATTTTGCCCAACCCAATTCTCTGGGGCTACTGCATCGACAATCCAATGTAGAAAATTTAAAGTGCAATATAGTTTTCGAGGAGATTATGATCCTCAGGTTGGTCGGCCACACCCAACCTGAGTCTCGAGGACTTTGCACACCGCTTTTTGTGTCCCGAAGTATTCTGCCGAGCTAGCAGTTGATCCTCAGGCCGATTATGCGAATCAACCAGAGTCTCAGGGGCAACTGGGATCAACGGTCTTATGTCATCCTTTAGGTGCATCTCGGGTTTTCGACCGATACACACCTTGAGGGCTACTGCTTATATACCTCGGTAGAGAATAAATGACACCAATCAAAAATATTGACAAAAAATCGGCCCGCAGTTGGGGTGGTGCACCACCTCAAAAGCAGTCCGGCATAAAGCTCGGGCGCCAGTGGCTGGCTCCATGGAGGGTATTTCTGGCATTAAGCTTAGCTAAACTCCTTCGACTTTTTTGAGCCAAGGTGATTTATGACACCTCGGATATAGACCGGCGTTGGAGCTTGGATATAGTCCGGCGTTGGAGCTCGAATACAGTCCAGCGTTGGAGCTTGGATACAGTACGACGTTGGAGCTCGGATACAGTCCGACGTTGGTGCTCGGCTACAAAGGGTACCTCGAATGCAGTCCGGCGTTGGGCCTCGGATGCAAGAGGACACCGCCGCACGGGAACAACTTCAAACCCGAGGTGTGGCATAAAAATAATAAGGCATTGTTAAAGGCCGAAGACTTAAAGGGGCTCCTCGGATACCCGACGTGTAAACTCCTTGGATTCACTTCGACGATCCTCAGGATTAAAAGATTTGTTGAACCAGTTTTCAAGACCGACGACCGAAGATGAAGAACAGTTCGGAAGAATCGAGGAGCGTCCCCAACTTGAAGACCGGTTCAAGGGGCTACTGATGGTGTCCTAGACTAGGGGGTACTCACCATGTCGTCTCCCGACCAGCTAGATTGGGCTGAGGACCCCCCATGGCGGTTCACTCATGGGCCACTTCGGGCAGCCCATGCCGCATACAAGGAGGTTTCTACAAGACTTGGCGCCCAAGACAAGGACTCCTCTAAACCCTAGGCCTCTGGTGTGTTATATAAACCAAGGCCAGGCTAGCCAATAGGACATCTCATATTCATTACTACAATCTCGTGGTAGATACATGTACTCTGTACTACACCCCATATGAATACAATCAAAAGCAGGACGTAGGGTTTTACCTCCATCAAGAGGGCCTGAACTTGGGTAAAATCCCGTGTCCATGTTACCATCGCTCCAAGACGCCTAGCTTCGGACTCCTACTACGAGATATGCTGGATATAGAACCGACAAGCCCTACCTAGAAGCATCACCTCTAAGGCCCAACAAGGCGCTGCGCAAGGGAATCGCTGCATGCTAACTAAGATAAGTCACATGTACACATCAGCATCAACCTCACGACCTAGTCCCTCGACCCTCGCAACCTCGCTCGGGTAATGTCGCTTTCCTTTTCAGCCTTTGGGGAGCTGCTTGCACGCCAAAGGGGACCTCTTGAGCATCGCGCCTCAGGAGCTCTCACCGGACCTTGGGACGGTCACCTCCTAGCCTTGACCACGACATCACAACATGGCATACCAGCGACGGCTGAAGCCTACCTGGGGACTGTGTCCTGTCGGCGTAGAGCACTAAGCTACCACGAGAACGAAAAGGGGGACCGTGCCAGAGCGTGATACGCAATTTCAACGCCATGCTAAGGAGGATAACATTAAAACAAAGGCTTTACAGTGTTTTACATACCCCCATGGTGATGCGGAGCATCCCAAGGTCATCCCAATGGACCTAACTACATCTCCTACGACACCACTTGGACCCATGACACGAGCACGTGCAAGAGCTCTTGGAACCGAGGTGACACTCTCCTCTCACACTTCCACTTCGATGCACATGAGACATGGATATTACCTCATATGGACACATTGTGCATACTCAGGTATCATGGAGAAGCTAAGGAGCAAGGAGAAGAAGAAGAGGAAGATGGACGTGAAGACGGAGAAGAAGGAGAGCTGCAGGAAAAGTCCTAGCCACCGGATGACCGGCCGGGACCGGACTCCAGCGCCTGAAGCCCCAGCCGAGCCCCAGCGAGCGGACGTCCGGTCCAGACCGGATGACCGGTGGCCCCGCACTGAGCCAAATGAGCGGACGTCTGACGCCTCCGGACGTCCGACGACTGGATGACCGACCCAGCCCAAAAATCCATCACTTCAGCGCCCGAGCCAAAACGAGCGGACGTCTGGCCGCCCGTGAACCACCGGACGATCGGCCACCAGCGGACGTCCGGTACCTATCTGTGCATAGGATTCGGGCCTGAGGCCCATGTACCCCCCACTTCGCCCCCTTTTGCACTAAGACTATATATACTCCTCCACCTCCTCCTAGTTAGGGTCAACAAAGGATTAGCTCATATTTCGTGTGAGGGCTTTGCTCATCCACTTGGTTACCTTCTCCTCGGAGATTGCGCCTCCTAAGGAGAAGATCCCCCAAGCGGATTCAAGACCCCTTTACGGGAAGAACCTCAAGACCTCCTTTCGGAGAAGACCGGCTACCTTTGTATCATCCCTAGTTGATCATGGATCTTGTATCTTCCTTTGTGTTCATGGATCTAGCGCATGTGTGATCATACTTGCTGGTTTGAGTGTTCTCTTGTGTTTTCCACGTGTTTTCCCTCGTTTCCCTCCTCGTGTTCTTCGTGTTCATCGTGGGATCCGCTCCTTTCGTGAAAGATCGGCCAGTTAGGGTTCCTACCCTACATCATCTTGGTATCAAGAGCCACGTTGATCACGATTTCGGAGCCTCCCCGTTGTGTTGCTAGCCTAGTTTTTGTTGATTTTGTCCCAAATTTGAAAATTCCCCACAAAAATAGCACTGATTTTTTTGTGATTTGTTGGTGTGTTGAAATTTTGTTGGTTTTTATCTGTGGATTTGCTTTGTTTTGAGTGGATCTAGCTTTTCCTCCCTTTCCCACCTTTTCCATCCACAAATCCGCTCGAATTCGACGAATTTCGAACTCTCCATCATGAACACCGCCAGTTCATCCCGTGCCCGAGATTCTCCCAGGCACCGGACGTCCGAGACCGGACGACCGGCCCAGACCAGACGTCCGACCAACACTGACGAAACTGATTTTTTTCAGTTTTGTCACCACCACCGCCCCACATTTCCGTCTACGCACTCCTACCACCTATACACCATCACCACTCCCGCATTCCACCACCATTGCTTACCTGGTTCACACTCCGACATGTGTTGCCACTTTGAGCTTTGAGAATTTGAGTTGCGGTTCCGTATCCTTTTGTGTTTCGGCTATCTAGGTACGGTTCGACATCAACAGCACCGCCCCTCATCTTCGCCACGGACGCATCATCAACAACGACCACCTCGACTATATCTTGGTATTCGTGCCACCATTTTGACACCATACTGTCCGCAAGAAACGGTAACCTCACCTTGATATTGGACATATCACTCTTGCCATTACATTGATAGCCATCATAGCCTTACTCCTTTGCGTTGCTTACCCATCGAGACTAGCCATTGAGTATTGCCGGCAATGAGACTTGTGCACATTAGTGATCATACTTCCCATAGCATACATACATCATTGTTGCATATCTTGGTATCATCTCTTGTGTCACAAGGTTGTCATTGCATACACAATTACTCTCTTGGTTCGTCAAGCATTGCATGAGAAAAGAGCTCAAACATCAAAGAGCCAAACAAGCTTTTAAGCAAAAGGAAAAGATAAGCAAAGAGCTTTCAAGCAAGCACCATAGCATCATACAACATTAAGATTGTCATATAAGATCATCTTGGATCAGATCATCAAAAAACCTTGCACAGAACATACTTGGGATAGAAGTCATTGCATTTTTGCTTAGTAGGTTGTGCACAAGTCTTGTATCCGCCTTTTGTGCATTCGTGCTAGCATCTCTCTAGTGTTGTGCAACAAGAGCATTTTTGTGGATTCCACATTTTGGCTCAACCTTGGTTGCCCAACCCCACTTATCTCTTTGCGTGTGTGTTTCCGTGTACATTACATTGCTTGGTCTACTTGTTGCATTGCAATCTTGCGAATCTTTTCCAACATTATTGAAGCTCACTTACAATAGCACCAAATTTTGTGCCACCATCCTAACCAAGCTCAACCATAAGCTTTTACTTGTGTAGGTGTGAGAAACCGACAAGAATTGGTACCAATCGTGCTACTTCCTTGTCCACATTGGAGTGATCATTGATCCACTTTCAACTTCGGTCAAGGTACATTTGGTATTCCTTCTTCTCTTTCTACCACTCACATTTTTTTATCTTGGAATGATGGATAGGCCAAGTACTTCTAGCAACCCACTCTTCATTGAGCACGACGACGACATGAACTCCTACGTCACCAAGAGCCACCTCTTTGGTGCACAACGTGCTTTGCATCAAGAGCAACAAGCAATGAGTGAACGCATCGACAACCTCGGCACCGACTTGCGACTTTCCGAGCAACATACAAGGGACTACTTCGACCACAAGCTCGTCGATCACAAGCAAGATAACGATTCAAGAATGGACGAGATTCGTGCTTTGTTGCTCAACCGCTCTTCTTCCACTTCGTCTTCATCAAGAAGGAGCCGCTCAAGTCGACACTCCGACTTCACCCTCTCTGGCTCAAGTACATCGACATCGAGCACTCTTCGCCGTGCCGCTCGCAATGATAGGCAAGCAAGCCTCAATCCTCTACGAGACACCGACTCTCAAGAGCGCCGACAATGTCAAACCCAAGAGGCTTTTGCGCTAGCACGAGAACGGCAACAACAACGCCAACATGAAGAGGAAGAGCGTGCGTGTCTACACCAAGATGCACAAGATGCCGAGGCACAACGCCAAGAACAACAACTCCGTGAAGCTCAAGCACTTGCGGCGCAATGTGCCCTCCAAGATTCAAGTCGAGCAGTAGCCAACCGAGGCTGACAAGATCGTGAACATGAAGAAGCACTTCACGAAGAAGCTCACGAATGAAGATTTCAAGCTCGCGTGCATCGTCAAGTTCCTCCTCGAGCTCGACAAGCTCCTCCACAAGCTCGCCAAGAACATCAAATTCATCAAGAGCATGAAGACAATGGAAATACTCCACGACAAGAGCAACATGAGGTTGACAACCCTCCTCACCAAGAGCAACACGAGCTTGGCAATCATCAACAACATGGGCGTCATCATCCTCGACCCCAACACAATGAAGAGCAACGCTACGGAAAACTCAAGTTCATGATGCCCAAGTTCAATGGAAGCAACGATCCCGAAGAGTACCTATCATGGGAATTGAAAGTCGAAAAAATCTTCCATTTGCACAACTATGACGAAGAAAAGAAGATTGCGATGGCATCCCTTGAGTTCCAAGACTATGTCCTCATTTTGTGGGAACAAGTTATCGAGCGCCGAGAGGCAAGAGGAGAACCACCGATCACTACTTGGGAACAAATGAAGGATGTCATGAGAGCATGCTTCGTGCTTACCTACTACAACCGCGACCTCTTCAAGAAACTCCAACTACTCAAGCAAGGAACCAAGAGCGTTGAAGAGTACTACAAGGAGATGGAGATTGCCATGATAAGAGCCAATGCCACAGAAGATGATGAGCAAACTATGGCATGTTTCTTGAATGGACTCAACCATCCTATCAAGAAGATCGCCGATTTCCAACCATACTCGAACCTCATCGAGCTAGTGCATCAAGCTACCAAAGCGGAACGTCAAGTGCAAGACGATTACAAGTATGCCAAGTTCTCATCCAAGTCATACGGCTTCTCCAACACCCAAGCTTCAACGACTCCAACACCGTCTACCAAGCCTTCTACAAGCAACGTCGACAAGTCGAGTTCTAAGAAAGCTTCATCAACTCCAAGTCATCCCCCTACTATAAGCAACTTCAAGCCGAGAGCTTCATCATCATCCACTCCAACCGATGAGACCGTCAAGACGAGTTCCTTCAAATGCTTCACATGCGGAGGCCGAGGCCACAAGTCCTATGAGTGCACCAACAAGCAGACCATGATCCTCAACAACGAAGGCACCTACGACTCGATTAGTGAAGGAGAAACGGACGCTCTTGAGCAAGTCGCCATGCACCGGCAAGTGAACAATGAAGAGGAACAAGTCTTTTGCGATGAAGATTCTAGTCCCGCTCTTGTTGTCTCCAAGGTCTTGACTCTCCAACATCACCAAGAAGAAGACCAAAGATGCCATATCTTTCACTCCAAGGCCGGCATCAATGGAAGATCCGTCAAGGTCATCATCGATGGAGGGAGTTTTCATAATATCACAAGTGAAGAAATTTGCTCCAAGCTCCAATTGCCCAAGATGAAGCACCCACACCCATACAAAGTGCAATGGCTTAGCGACTCCGGCACTATCCATGTCGAGCATCGAGTACAAGTCTCCTTCAAAATTGGTGCCTATGAAGACACTTTGGAGTGCGATGTCGTTCCAATGACCGTTTGCCACCTCCTCGTTGGATGCCCGTGGCAATTTGATAGAGGAGTCATCCACGACGGCCGAACGAACCACTACATCTTCAAGATGAAGGGAAAGGAGTACATATTTCGTCCCATGTCTCCAAGCCAAGTGATCGCCAACAAGCAAGCCACCCATCGTGGAGAGAATAGTGAGAGAGCGAGCCACCAAAAAGAGAGTGAGCGCCACAAGCCCAAATCGAGCGCCTCCACGATGAGCGAAAAGAAGAACTTAGTCCTATTTGCCACTAAAAGTGAGATAAGAGGAGTGTGCGAGAACCCATCTAGTGTCCTACACTACATCCCTTTGTGCAAGGACAATGAACCACAAACTAACACCTCTCACACTCTTCCTCTAGTGTTGTCTTCTCTTTTGCAGGAATTTCACGATGTTTTCCCCGACGAGCTACCTCCGGGACTACCTCCACTACGAGGCATTGAGCACCGCATAGACCTCATCCCCGGAGCACCGCTTTCGAACAAAGCTCCCTACCGCGTCAACCTAGAAGAAACCAAAGAAATACAAAGGCAAGTAAAGCATCTCATAAACCATGGACATGTGCGTGAAAGTTTGAGCCGATAGCTTTCGCATGTGCTCTGATTGTAGACCTATCAATGCTATGACCGTTCGTTATAGGTATCCCATTCCACGCCTTGGTGATATTCTTGATGAACTTAGTGGTGCCACTATCTTTTCAAAAATTGATCTTAAGAGTGGTTACTATCAAATCCGCATACAAGAGGGTGATGAACGGAAAACCACTTTCAAAACCAAGTTTGGGTTGTATGAGTGGTTAGTCATGCCTATGGGTCTATCGGAAGCACTGGGTACTTTTATGCGTCTTATGAATCATGTCTTCCGCCCTTACAATGGTGTGTTTGTTGTGGTCTACTTCGATGACATCCTTGTTTTTAGCAAGTCTCTCAAAGAGCATGTCACCCATGTCCGAACCGTTTTACAAACTCTTCGAAAAGAGCATCTCTATGCTAATATGGAGAAATGCCTTTTTCGCGTTGATAAGATCGTTTTCTTGGGTTTTGTTGTATCTTCCAAAGGTGTTCATGTTGAGGAGTCCAAGATCAATGCTATTAAGACTTGGCCACAACCAACCAACTTGCAACAAGGTGCGTAGCTTTCTTGGCCTTGCGGGTTTCTATTGTCGCTTTGTGAAAGATTTTAGCACCATTGCTTCGCCTTTGCATGCTTTGAGCAAGAAGAATGCGCCTTTTGTTTGGGGACCATCCCAAGATACCGCTTTCAATGAGCTTAAGAATTTGCTTACTCATGCTCCCGTGGTTGCTTTACCCAACTTTGACAAACCCTTTGAGATTCATTGTGATGCTAGTGGCAATGGCATAGGAGGTGTGTTAACATAAAAGAAGTGCCCCATAGCTTACTTTAGTGAGAAACTTTCCGGAGTGCAACTCAATTACCCCATCTATGACAAAGAGCTCTATGCTTTAGTCCGTGTTTTGCATGAATGGGAACACTATGTTCGCCCTCATGAATTTATCATTCATACCGATCATGAAACGCTCAAGTATATTAAGGGCCAAACCAAGTTGAACAAGCATCATGCTAAATGGAGTGAATTTATTGAATCTTTTCCTTATGTCATCAAGTACATTAAAGGTAAGGAAAACATTATGGCGGATTCCCTTTCTCGCATATGCATGCTTGTTACTCAACTTGAATTGGATGTCATTGGCTTTGAGCATATAAAAGACTTGTATGAGCATGATCCTACTTTTGCTACTCCTTATGCCAAGTGTTTGACGCACACCTCTTGGGAACGCTATTACATCAAAGATGGATATCTTATGAGAGCTAACAAGCTTTGCATCCCCGAGTCTTCTCTTCGTTTGTTGCTTTTGCAGGAATCTCATGGAGGAGGCTTAATGGGACATTTTGGACGCGACAAGACTTTCGCCACGCTCTCCAAGAACAATTTTTGGCCCTAGATGTTTCGCGACGTCAACCGCTTCACCAGCTGATGCTCTACATGTCGCAAAGCTAAGTCCAAAGCTCAATCCCATGGCATTTACATGCCTCTCCCAATTCCTTATCAACCATGGGAGGACATTAGCATGGACTTTGTACTTGGATTGCCTAGGACTAGAAATGGAAAGGATTCGATATTTGTCGTTGTGGACCATTTCTCTAAAACGGCACATTTCATTCCTTGCAACAAGATAGACGATGCTTCACATGTTGCTAATCCCTTTTGTAGGGAATATTGCATCTACATGGAGTGCTCAAGTCGATCGTCTCGGACCGCGACGTCAAGTTCCTTAGCTACTTTTGGAAGACCCTATGCGCCAAGCTCGGAATCAAGCTACTCTTCTCCACGGCATATCATCCACAAACTGACATCCAAACGGGGGTGACCAACCGCACACTCTCCGCTCTACTTCGCATACTCATCAAGAAGAACACCAAGGAGTGGGAGGAGTGCCTACCTATCACCGAGTTCGCCTACAACCGAGCAAGACACTCAACAACCGGCAAGTCCCCCTTCGAGGTCGTCTACGGATTCAACCCATTGTCACCATTAGACATCCTTCCTCTACCACTCCAAGAGCGCATCGATTTGGACGCAAGTGCACGTGTGACCCATCTCAAGAAGGTGCATGAAGATACAAGACATACTATCGAGCGCCAAGTACAATGACTTGCGACCAAGCTCAACATCAACAAGCACCCCATGGTCTTCAACATTGGCGATCTCGTGTGCCTACACCTTCGCAATGACCGCTTTCCCCAAAACGCAAGTCCAAACTTCGACCACGAGCGGACAGACCTTTCAAGGTGCTTGCACACTACAACGACAACGCATACAAGATCGACATTCCATGCGACAAGTACTCCATGAGCGACATCTTCAACATCAAAGATCTCTCTCCCTACCATGGTGATGAAGAATTTGATCCGAGGACGGATCTTCCCCAAGGGAGGGGGTATGATGCGGAGCATCCCAAGGTCATCCCCATGGACCCAACTACATCTCCTACGAAACCACTTGGACCCATGACACGAGCACGTGCGAGAGCTCTTGAAACCGAGGTGACATCTCTCCTCTCACACTTCCACTTCGATGCACATGAGACATGGATACTACCTCATATGGACACATTGTGCATACTCAGGTATCATGGAGAAGCTAAGGATCAATGAGAAGAAGAAGAGGAAGATGGACGTGAAGACGGAGAAGAAGGAGAGCTGCAGGAAAAGTCCCAGCCACCGGACAACCGGCCGGGACCGGACGTCCGGCGTCTGAAGCCCCAGCCGAGCCCCAGTGAGCGGACGTCCGGTCCAGACCGGACGACCGGTAGCCCTGCACCCAAGCCAAATGAGAGGATGTCCGACGCCTCCGAACGTCCGGCGACCGGACGACAGGCCCAACCCGGAAATCCATCACTTCAGTGCCCGAGCCAAACCAAGCGGACGACCGACACTTACTGGACGTCCGGTCGCCCGTGAACCACCGGACGACCGGCCACCAGCGGAAGTCCGGTACCTGTCTGTGCGCAGGATTCGGGCCGGAGGCCCATGTACCCCCACTTCGCCCTCTTTTGCACTAAGACTATATATACTCCTCCAACTCCTCCTAGTTAGGGTTAGCAAAGGATTAGCTCATATTTCGTGTGAGAGCTTTCCTCATCCACTTGGTTACCTTCTCCTCGGAGATTGCGCCTCCTACGGAGAAGATCCCCAAGCAGATTCAAGACCCCTTTACAGGAAGAACCTCAAGACCCCCTTTCGGAGAAGACCGGCTACCTTTGTATCGTCTCTAGTTGATCGTGGATCTTGTATCTTCCTTTGTGTTCATGGATCTAGCGCATGTGTGATCATACTTGTTGGTTTGAGTGTTTTCTTGTGTTTTCCATGTGTTTTCCCTTGTTTCCCTCCTTGTATTCTTCGTGTTCATCGCGGGATCCGCTCCTTTAGTGAAAGATCGGCCGGTTAGGGTTCCTACCCTACATCACATGGGGCTCGTCACAATTCCGCGCAGGGAAACAAAAGAAGAAAACCTTGAACGACTTGACCGTTGGGTAGCACCGATGACGCCGAGCGGACGCTGCTGCCGCGCTCATGGCATGGCGAGAGCTCAGTGGCACGTAGCTGTCATCGTTGGACTTCGGAGAATCGTTGGGCTCGGGAGAATTGCTGGATTCCCAGGAGTCGTCGCTGTCGGCAAGGCCGGAGGTGGGCTCGACGCCCGCGGCCGCGCCATGTGGGTTGCTTCCCCCGGGGTAGCACTCTAGCCGTCGGCCCTCCTCGTCGAAGACCTTGAAGAACAATGTGGAGGCACCTTCATACTCAAAGTAGATCGTGAGGGACCCTTCTGGATGACAGGCGCGGGCAACCTCGCCCCATCCGCAAGTCATGAAGATGCCACCCGGGTGGACGACCTCGACCTCCGCCCCCGTGGCCAGGATACAACACCCGGCATGCTGCAGCCACAACTTGAGTGGCCCCATCGGCAACATCTCCTCGGCAAAGAACCTTGGGAACCATATCCACGTGCGCGACGACATTGTTGCCCACACCACGAACTCACGCGAGCTGCCCTCGGTGTGAGTTCGCGGACCAGCTGGCTGCATGACTTCAGCCTGTCCACCGTGACCCCGAACCGCGTGGCGATGGGCATTGTCACCCTGCACGCAGGCGCATAGGGGAAGCGGGAAGCTAGGCAGAGGTCGCTCATACCAAGGCCGCGTCACCCCTGTCCTGCGCCGGCATCGCGGGAACAACTGAGCCTCTTCTTTGGCGGAAGCGGTTCAGGCTCCTCCCGAGGGGCCTTTTCCTTTTCCGCCGTGGAGAACCTCCTAATCGGCGCCATGAGAACTTAGGCAAGACAGCGAGACGAAGAGGAAGAAGAAGGAGCGAGAGGCAAGAAGACGGAGATGAGCAAGGGGGGCTTCGCCCCTCCCCTCATTTATAGCCGAAGGGAGGCTAACCGCTGGCGTCCACTATCCCACGCAATGATGGTGTTTCTCTGCATGCAGTAGGAACTCGTCAAGTCAAACGGTTGCCGAGGCAGCGTGGGTAAGCGGAGACACCCACGTCCCATCAATCGCCACGCGTCGACCAATGCCACAGGTGGTTAGGGCCCGCGAAGCTTCACACTTGCCCTTTGGCTTCGCCTCGAAGCCAAGTTCGAGCTTTCCTTAGGCCCGGGGGCTATTGTCGGTGTTCTGGGAACGAGGGTACCCAGACTTGCCTGCGTGCGGCCCATGGCGTGGCTCCACCGACGGCCTGGTACGGCCCAGCTTTGGCATCAACAACACAAGACCCACGCGGGGGGCCAAGCCGCGCGAGGCAGACGACACCATGACCTCCACAAGGAGCAGCCACCTCAGGCTGGCTCCCCAGGAGCGGAGATTTCTATGCAAGCCTCACCTCGCGAGGTTCGGATGACGTGAGCCATGATAACCAAGGCCAGGCGGGCGCCAGCGGGCGCAGAGTACCAGTTTCCTCTTTGGTGCTAAGGAGGCAAGCGCATGCGCAGAGTCCCGAGGAATCAACCAAAGGTTTCCATTCCGGTGCAAGAAGACCAAGACCGCCAGGATGGCAGGGCAGAGGTCATCATCCAGCCCACCACGGCATCACGACCAGAGGCTTTTGCATGCGAAGACTACTTTTGTCAGGATAGCATGTACTAGTTGTCTCCCTTTGAATTTGGCCGTTGTGGGATCCCTTCCACCTTCATTTGGGAAGAGGACCAAGGCCACTATAAATAGGACCTAGCCACTACCATAGAAGGGGACAGATCATTCAGATCATACCCTCCCTGACCAGCTTGCTCGAGCCCAAGAACACTCCTCCTCCTGAGGTTGTTCTCACACTGTACTAGTTCATCCTCAGCCCCTCGAGGCCAATACACCACAAAGCAGGAGTAGGGTTTTACACCGCAAGGTGGCCCAAACCTGGTTAAACTGTCGCGTCCCCTTTTCCTTTGAGTTCATCGAGCTAGGCCATGAGATTGGCGAAGTAGGAAGACTGGGGTGGTTGAGTTCTTCGCACGCACCCCAGAGTTCGAACCTCTCAAGGGTCCGCGGAACCCGAAATCCGACACCTGGTAAGGAAACAGAGATGGGCTCAACTAGCAGCGGCTCTTCAGGAGCAGATGAGGTAGTTTGCACTTGAGTCCTTCTTGAAGCTTTAGATGGCTTTGTTTTCAGCCTTTTCTATGATGGAGGGGCATCAGAGGCTTCTTGATTTTTACGCTTCTTAGCTTCAGCCTCAGCCTACTTCGTCTTCTTCCTCTCAGAAGCTGTTGATGGGACCTTTGGCTTCATGCCAATCATGCTGACTGGGAAGACAATGCTTGGCCTTTACTGCCTTTGAGACTCAGCTTCAGCTTGCGTTGGTTTCTTCTTCTTAGCAGCCAACTTGGGGTCAATGTCTGGATGCCCAAGTGCTTTTCTCTCTAAGGATTCATTGTGAGCCTGGAGACATTTCTCAGCATGATATTTGAGGCGCTCTCGGGAGCCCTTGTCTTCATCACGACACTTATGGGACTCATCCTTGAGATCTGCCATCATCATCTTCAAGTTCTGAACATCACTAACGCTGAGCTTGGCCATGTGCTTCTTGAAGACAACATTTTCATGGTCAATCTTGTTTTTCTGCTCAATGACCTTTTGAGCAATGGCAAGCTCCTTTGCAATACAACCCTTGAACGTCACACTGATGCCAATGGGAAGCTGCAAATCATCAATGGTAAGGGAAGTGTCTTCAAACCATTCATTGATGAAGTTGTTCTGAATATCAACATCAAACAGAGGAAAATCTCTGAATATTTCAGCCTCCTGCTTGCTCTTGATCAGCAGCTCAAGGGCATCATCAGCAAGGTTTTCATCACTGGATAGATCAATTACATCTTCATCATGGCGCATGATGCTTGCTGGAGTAAGGCCTTGCCCTAAGATCTTCTTAATCTTCATAGAGGTACCAAACAAGTCTTCAGACTGCACACTTGATTCAGGAGGTGTAGATTTCAATGGATTCACTCTTGAAGCTTTTGGTGCAGTAGAAGTCTTTGAATCCTTTGGCTTCTTTACATGCTTCGGGGGCTTTGGAGCTGCAGTTTGTTCCTCATCGTCAGTAGCTTCTTCAATGCTTGCCCTCTGTGCTGCACACTGTGCCAGAAATGTGTTGAAGTCATCAAAGGGGCCAATAAGATTTGGTTCGGCCTCGCGACTGCCATCGGGCCTTAGTGCATCTGGACCTGGGTTGAAGTCAATCCCAAAGTCCTTCTTTTTTCTAGCTGCTAAAGCTTTAGCAAATTGTAGATTGGCTTCAAACAGATCATCCTCATGACACCATCGAAGACTGGATGGGTCGGCATTCTCTGCTATGACCATGCATGGAAAGAAGCCTCTCTCAATGGCTTGAGCTTTGGTCCTTGGGTGAAGTTTTCTGTATACAATATCAGCCCAGGGTGGCCTCACAGCGTTCTTGTCCGCATACTCTGGAGTCACAAAGTGGTACAGGAATCACTGCTCTGCCCAATATCTTTGAATCCATTGGATTCGAGATTGGCGCTCACCATAGCTCTCTTCAGGATCAGAATTGTACAATTCATAGAGATCTGGTGGTAGGTCTTTTGCAGTGTTATCATGGTACTGTCTGTCGTCCTTCTTTGCAAATTTGCCACTGGCCGTTGGCTTCAGACTGAAGGGCTTCACAACAGTGTTAGGCTTCACTCTGCTTGTCAGACAAGAACTGGCTTCATGTGATTTCGTATGACGCTGTAAGAACTCTGCAAATGAATGCAGACTATGAGAACCAAGTGACTCTCCCACGAACATGTACCTGTGATAGCATTAGAGATGCGAGGGAAGGGGAAGAGGTCATATGCATTCTCAGAGGATTTTGAAGATAAATTAGTTTGAAGACATTGACCTCATAGCGCAAAGACATTCACTTATTGATATGAGTTGGTTCCAGATTTGTACGAGTCCATGAATAAGTACAAGTGAAGAATCTAACTAGTTGTGAAGCATAAGTGAAAGTACTTGTAGGTTATGATATGCTATAGTATGGAAGATCCAGATTTGGAATTGAAGAAACAACTTTCTGAAGATGTAGAAAGTTTTAATGGATCAAACATGCAGTAAAATAGACTTTTAGTTATCGCTCTAGAACATACATGAACTGCTTGACGAGTCATGGAAGGAGGCCGAGCAGTCCAATCTCCCGCCCCCTAACTTGGAGGCGGAAAACACCTACGGCGGCGGCGGGAGGAAGATGTCCGCGGCCAGCGTGACGACAACGATGGAGAAGTGGCGTCAGTGAAGTGCTTTGTCTCCGGCGACGACGGAAGCTAGCGACGGCGCTAGGGTTTGAGCAAGACATGAGGGGAGTAAGTATTAATTACCGCAGGGGGCTGGGTATTTATAAGGAAGGGGGCAGCATAGTGTAATTACTCAGCTACCCTTAGCAGTTCACATCTGAGCACCACATGGCACACATGCAACAACTTAAATGTTGTGCCATGACCCCACACGCGCCTGGTTTGTCGGGTGGTCATTCTGACTTCTCTGGATTCAGGCAAAAGGATAAGGATAATAAAAGCCTTTTAAATGTTTGTCTCTTAATCTTTGACTGACAAGGACACAATGAAGACAATCAACACATGTCAATAGAATGCATATGAAGATTTAGAGAGAGTAGGAGAGATGAGCACATAAGGGATTAGGGTCCGATCACATTCACTTAGTGCAGAAAATGACAACTTGAAGACATAGCTATAAGTGAATGCTATAGAGGACATAACACATATATATACATACATACATACATACATACATACATACATATATACATACATACATACACACACATCTATCCCTAATAATAAAGCATGAATTGACTCCGTGGGTTCACCATCACAATACGCTTTTTTCCTGTCAATTTACGTTTTCACTTTGAATTTAAAACATATATGCAAGGTGGTACTAATTTGGGAACCACGTCGCAAAATTTTCATACGTACATGATCTGTCCCGCACTACTACCTGGGCCTTGCCGTGAGATCGTCTCACATGGCTAAAGCGTTGCCACTTGGGCCTCAGCCTCATAAGTCAGACCCGAACAGGTACCGACGAGAGAAAAGAAGAAGAAAAGCAACCAGCGCCTCGCACGACCCTGCCCCTCGATCCCATATACACCTCCTTCCTGCCGCCACCTCCTGCCCCGCGCCGCCCGCCCCACACCGCCTCGATTGGGACCGTGTCCCTCCCCAAACGACGGCGATGATGGAGGGCGCCGCCCAGCTCCTGGCTGACGGATTTGCTGGCTCCCCGCTCCTCGGGGCCAGCCCCTCCCCGTGCCGAGTCGAGCATCGACTTGGAGGCCCCTTGGGGCTGCCGCCGGTGCGGGAGTTCCGTGCGGCCGTGCGGGCTGGGTACCGAGCGGCGGGGCCCGTGGTGCGACGCTCGATGGATGGCCTGCACAACGCGGACGACTGCTTCTCTCCCAGGAGGGCCATAGGAAGGTAAGGACGGACGGTGGCTGAGATTGGGTCTCGCCTTCTTCTCTGGTTAAGAAAAATTGGTTCTTTGGTGCGTTTTTCTGGGTGGGCGGTCTCGCTGAATTGGTTGCCTTTGTTTTCTGTGCCCGTCTGTGTCGTCGGATTGGATGGCATCGGTGCCGCCGCAGCCACTACATGTCGGAGCTGTTGCAGGAGCACCAGAAGCTTATCCTGTTCACACAGGTGCTACCAATCTGCATCAAACTATTGGGCCACTATGAGAGCCTGGATTCACTCCCTCGCCGCCGCCCGGTCTACCATTATTGGCCTAGGTTGGAACTTGTCCTTGCAGATTCGCCTTGGCCTGATTGCTTATGTTTCTCTCTTGTTGATGCAAACTTGCTCTGCTTGACTCTGTTTTGGCCTCAAGGCGTCTCACTTGTCACATATTGTTATCAACTCAGGTATGGTATCTGGAAAATCGTTATTCTACCAAGAGAACATTTCTTACTTTGGTTTCTAGGCATATGAAAGTAATGAGTAAACATAACCCGCTGAAACAAAAACATGGTGAAGTAGCTGGCTGTATATTTTGCTTGGAGATGATACTGTTCACTGTCCATATTTTGTTTGTATGGTGGCTGTACTTTGTAACGCTAGCATGGATGTCTGTTATAAAATATACAATATCTAGATTTTTGCTGGGTAAAGAAATTTGCAGCTCCGAATACTTTATATTTCCCGGTTGTTCTTAATTTCGGAAGTATGCATGGGAACGCTGGGATGACGTGTTTCAGAGAATTCAGTGACTTGGTTCAACTAGACAAGGATCATTTCAACGCAAAGGACTCTCATGTTACAGCCTATTGACCACTGCAGTGTGTACTCCTGGAATTGATAGCGAATGAAAGCGCCATAGACATTGCAGGGGAGATAAAATTTCTAGATGTTATTAGGTCTCACCAATTTGTACTGCTGTTCACTCTATAGTCTGGGATTAATTAGCTGTGCTGCAAGGATTCCAACTTTAAAAGTCATGCTGCAAGGACGAGTCCTCTATATGATTCTTCAGTACAGTTCAAAATAAATCACGATGCAGAGCAGATTCAATCTTTTGATTTTAGACAACAAAGAGTTTCATTGCTCTTAAGGTCTTTGTTTGCCTTTTTATGGGAGGTCTTTGTTTGCTTGGATTGATGCGCGCGACTGACACAATTTACAACATTTTTTGTCTGACAGCATAGACCATAGTTTCAGTTTTACAATGTTTCCAGAGAGAGTATAATACTGATGCACCATTTATTTCAGAGAAGAAAAAGGTTCCATGAGGGTGTATATTACAGAAGTGGAGAAAGAGCTCGCCTACCATGCATGTTGCCTGGTCCGATGAGCAGTGCTACGCCAAGTGCCCCGTCAGAGTGCAGCCGCACAGCGCTGCCTGCTGTTGAGGACCCCGGAGCCTAGACAGGTAGCCACCACTGATATGATTTTTGGGAACTTGTTTTCTTCAGTAAATCAACCATTTGATGATGTCTGCCAGTTAATACCATCCAAATTTTCTGCAGTTAGCTTGGCAACTTCCAGCCCCCCACCACCTTTCTTGACAGCCACGACACCCATCTTTTCGTCTATGCCTCATTGGATGCACTTCCATTGTATGTAATGTTAGATATACACAATCATAGATACATATATGATCTTCCACCTCGGCTCCTATACTGATAAGATTTGTGTTGATACATGATTCTCAACAAAGTGTGCTACCAAACTTTTTCACGAAAAGTGTAGTACCAGTTGGTGTGATATCATGTCCTTAGAAACGCCCCCGATGGAATGACCACGACCATGTTGTTGCCTGGAGTCTTTTTTCATGATGATGTCGCTATTCGTCATCCCACAATTTATGCGGTGGAGCGTCAACGACCTCAGCGTGTTGCAGGAGAAGACCATGAATATCGGCAAGAAAGATGTAGGTGATGTGCTTGAATTCTTCTAGGATTTTTGAACTAGCGATTGATTTTTTTTTCCGCTATCTCATGTCATATCAATTTGTGTTGCATTGCACATGTGTCATACAGGTTGATCCAGGAAGGTGCAACACTGTGATGTGAGGTGAACACAAGCATGACCTACAATCTCGACGCCCACCATCCATGTGCCTTGCAAGCAGCAATTGTTCACATCCTTGATATTTGTCACTGCCCTCATCTCATCTATCCCGACAGTCTCAGTGTCCAGGCAAGGTATGTCTATGTCAGTTGAACCATCACTCGAGTTACAACAATTCCAATCTTTTTCCTATATCTGCAATTGGGTGGACTATGGTATGAATCAGTTTATAAGCAACCATGGTGTACATGAATCTCTGTTGGTGTGAACTGTCAAAAGCATTTCCTACTATTTCTACCTCTGTTTCATCTTCTAAATCTAGATTCTAAACTTGGATATTATCTAGCAACAATCTGTTCATGAGAAAAGCATGGCTGAGAGTCATACTAGATGTATGCATAATACCGGGACAAGATAACCTTCCATTATCCCAGAAGGGAAACATAATACTAAACTGCCATAAAATATATGTGAGGGCTTACATCATCGTTGAGGTCAAATTTGTATCTTTATTATCACCCTGATAAAACATGGTTTTGCTAATTGACTTCATCTTATTTCAACTTTGTTAGTTCAGTTCACGTGCTCTGTTAGAGACCAACCCCAATGTGTATGCTACAACCACTGAAAGAAGTATGTTGCCTTGATTTTTTTAATTCAGTTAATTTGTATTAATTGTGTGGCATCATAATGCAAGGTAAATGCAGAGCTATACTTTCTATTCTCATGCCTTCTATTAAAATCATGCAGATGCTCCGGTCATCGTTGTTCATATGTTTTGACTCTTGTCGAGCCTCTTCTGTGAGGCACACATAGTTTGGGAGTATGCCTATGGCAATTTATCTATTTCCATGATTGAAGATACGTTTTTAAATTGAACAAAACAAATTATATGAGAGGCATATGTTTTGTTTTTGCTGTCCCAAACTACAGAGAGCCTTGCAAATTTCCAGGACTCTGTTTCCTCTTGGAACTCTCCTAACTATGCATTCTTGATCACTGTCGAACATTGATCGACAGACTGCTCTGTTTACAAACTCTATTTTTTCTAGGTTTTCTTGTGAAAATTGATGATACCCCAATGCAGAGCCTTTTGTAGCCTTGTTGCTGGTGACAGATTTTAGACGATAACCTAAATGTAGGCATTAAACACAGCAAGGTCAGGATATGATAATGGCCCAAGGCCGTGCCGACAAATCTGGAAATACTCTAGAACAAAATAATAATCTGGCAGTGGCCCAAGAGAGCTATTAGTTCTTGGATTTTTATACCCTCATGTTAATACTTAACTGTTACAATTTTTATTTTTCTTCTCATTATATGTACCTAATAATGATTTAGTTCATTTCTGGATGCTTGGACTAAATCACTGCCAACTTTCTATAACTTACAGCCTTTGCTTCTTAAGGAATTGGAGCACTACACTCCCATTTGTTAATAGTTACACATGGTGTATGCCTGTATGAGTACTCAATGTTGTTGTCTGATGTCTGTACATTTGTTTGAGCACCACACGATCTCATGAAAGATTTGTATTGCTCATCTTAGTCCAAACTGATGATGCTGTGTTTTTTTGGTATGGCCTAGAGTGTATATGGTTATCAAAAGATAACAGAATGACGCAAACAGTAGCGTCATGGCATAAAACCAGAAAAAAGATAGTCTAAAACAAAGGTTCAACCAGCTCAGAATAATGATGATGTGTGCTCCACACTTGAGTACAATTACACTTCTCAAGTTTTCTCTTTGCGTGTCAATGTCAGTGACCATTCTGCTGCTGCAACAAGAGAATCTGTTTGTATAAAACTCAAAAGCTAAGTTCTGAAATTCCTGACAGGAATACAAATTTGTGCTCTGAAACCAAATATGGAACTACTTGGTATACACTTTCATGCTTTTTATTTTCTACTCCTTCCGCCTAAATATAAGTAATTTTAGATATTTCAATATAGACTACATACGGATGTATGTAGACATATTTTAGAATGTAGATTTGAGTAATATTCAAACAAAATGGTTTGCAGAGAACAGTGTTCAGTGACTTAGATAACTTTAGTGAGCTGATGGAGCGGTTTACTGGAATTTACAGTTGCACTATTACACGATCTGATGAGGAAGAGAAAAGAGAGGAGGGAATGGAAAATGGAGTGAGCTAATTGGAAGGGTGCCGAGTATGGTGCATACATGTCAGCGATGGTAGTCAAAACTTGATGCTGAGTGCTGATGGCATGGTACGTGTCTGGAATTCAAAGTGTGCACGTGGGAGGGTTATGAATGACCTGTTTCGTTGATGGTGATAGTGTCCTTTTTTTGCAGGTAGATTGCGATAATGTGTTTTGATTGGAGACACAGGGACAGTGGGTAAAGGAAGAAGTAGAAGGGTGATTTGTGTAAAAGCACTAGAAGATAATGTCCCCGTAAAATTGAATTAAAAAATTATTGCATAATGGCACAGGAATAGGTTATATTTCATTTTTCGGCCGGTGCAATGCACGGGCATTTGTACTAGTATACACACACACACACACATATGGGCTATTCTGTTTCGCGTAACAGAATGTTATTCTGTTACCCTATTTGAACTGACGAAGTTGACAGGTTGGACTAACATGGTTTGCCACTTGAACTGATCTTCCTGCGTCTTCGACAGACGGAAACATGGGATTCAATGGGGAGCTTCCGAGGGTTCTCCGGCACGGTGCCGCGGGCCATTCATTGCCAGAGGATACATGTATTGGGTTCCGCACGTGCGTGCGCTCAACTGGTCATGTTTTCCGATCTCAAGTCACCGAAGGTGACGACATGTGCATTTGGCGGCGGAGGTGTTGCGGGCGTTTGTGCTTACCATGATGTTCGTAGCTGTCGATTTTATGTCCGCTTGTTGTTTTATGTGTTGTTGGGATGTGAGAATGATCGGAGTGTTAGAGTTTTGGGAGATTCTTTCACTCTAATTTCTGATTAGAAGTTTTGGTGTTCTTGGTCGTTGGCCATGGCCGCCATGCAAATGTGTTCTTCTTTTTCTGATGTTTTATTTTTGAATTGGCATTGCAGGGAGAGAGATGAAGATTGTATGAATAGATTTGTGTTGTGAATTTTTCTTCTTGAGTTGTTTCTACCCCGGATTCCCATGTGATTTGGTCGTTGGCGGAGGTGGTGTATGGTGGCTGACTGTAGCCTACAATTTCTTGTAATCTGGTCAAAATGTGTAATTAAGTTGCGTGTTTTTCAATGTTGTTTGAATGACTGGCGTATTTGTAGTTGGATTGCTCCGTGTCAAAGTAGTATTACTGTGCGTTGACATCGGAGTAAGTAGTTTCTACTGGCTACCTACACAACCATCTGCACTTTGAATATGAAGCCCCTACCCTCTGTCACTTTCATTCCACCAGATGCCACCGAAGAAACTTAGATGGATCCTGAGCTAGGAGAGGTCACATAGGAGGAGGGGGATGCCATCAATGTGAGGGCTGCAGTAGCAGAGTAGAGGAGGAGGAGGCGCAGGCGCAGATAGAGGGCATGATGTGCTACCGAGGAGGAAGTGGAGGCAAAGTTCAATAGACGCCTTGCCCGCGAGGTGATGGATACTTGCAACTCCAATGAACTGGAGCTACTTTTCCCAGACGGCAGGGGAAGGAACCATATACAGATCATCAGTTGGGCTAGGGTGAGAGCAGCCACAACTCCACATCCATCCACCAGGGCCAAATGGCGTCGTTTCTTTGATCGTTATGACTAAAGTACTAAATTTTTATGTTTTTAAGATTGTGTTATGAGAGAGCAGATGGTTGAATGACTAAATGAATTCAACTATGTACCTCTGAATGAGTTGTTTTATCTACATATGTTTCGTATGTGCACTTTGAACTGCTGTCGTACGTGCTATCCAACAATTAATTTGAATTGCTGCTTTATCTGAAGTTGAACTGTTTTGCGGTCAATGTTGTATGACTTGTATAATAACTACTTTCTACCAGCTGGCTGCCCACCTGCCTATTTATTATATTTATAATCTGCGAGTCTTCCTGGCTATAAATTCTATCCATCTATGTGTGGTTTGTGTCTTAGTCTCCCCCTCCTTTTTCTTCTTTCCTCGAGAATCAGATCTAGGTTCCTCCCTCTTCTCTCTGTTGTTTTCTTCCTTTTTCATTTGTTTCCCATGGAGAATTGTTCATGCGGATGTCTCGCAAAGATGGTGCGTATAGCTGACCGCTGTGTGTACGAATCTGGTTTGGAGCTCACCGAGTGTTAGCGCCGTTGGCAACTTTCATGTCTGCTATACAACAACCATGGGTTTCGTGCACCCTATGTTTGTCGCCTGACGGTTGGGGACTTGGAGGAATCATGGGTATGTGTTTCTATTCCTTTTGTTTTCTTCTTTTTGTAGGTCTCATTTTGAATCCCATGTACTGAATCTATAGTTTAGTTTTATCAATTGTTTGTCTATAGTTTTTATTTGGTTTTGTCAGAAGTTAATAGTAGGGATTTGTGTGTGTATTTGTTCATTACTTAACAATATTTATCAATTTTTTAATAATACTTGTTGTGTTTTTGTCAGATGTTTTACTGTAGGGGTATTGATATGTACATTTCTTCAGTTTAGTTAGGACATATGACTAGTTAGTTTGGTGTTTTTGTTTTGGTTCCGATTTTTAACTTTGTTATGCAACAATTCCTAGATCTGTGCAAATATTCAGTTATGTCAGGTGTTCACTTTATTTTCTACTCCCATGCCCATTTGCAGAAAATGTAACCCAGAATTAGGATTGTTGCTCCTAGTTCGGGGATACTGAAGATGGAGACTTCAGACAAAAACGGGTATCAGTTGATGGAAGTTGCCTACCACATTGACTTTGATAGTTGTATCAACCTAACTACTGGGTGGAAGGAGTTTGTGGCCTGGAATTGAGGAGATGTGGTTATGGTTATGTTCTCCAGGGAGGATGACTCTCTGAAGTTCAGAATTTATGTGATGTAGGTTTAAACGTGGCAAATGACGTTGATTGTGAGATTTGTGTGCGTTTGATTATGTTGCAACAGTATTTTTTTTAAAACAATGCATGTGAGATGGTTGAATTCTATGTTATAGCAAAAGGGCCCGTGCGTTGCAACGGGAGAAAAAAAATCATATTCTTCAATGGTTATGACCATATTTTGTTCACATCTCATCTCATGATTTTTAAAATTTATTTACAAATGCAAGAAAATGTACCCTTTTTCAAATTTATTCACAAACTAAAGCAATGTTCACATTTTCGAAAAAATATATTGGTTGTCAAAAAATTGATAATTCAAAGAATTATTCTGAATTTCAAGAAACGTTTTCTAAAAGACATACTATAATATTTCGATCTAACCCGGCAATTACTTCTTCAAAATTCATGCTCATGTCGTAAAAATGTTGTAACAAACATGTTCAACTGAACTGTGTTTGGCACTGGATCAACTCATAAACTAACTTATAGACTGAAAAGTAGGATGCTTTTGTTGTCTTAAGGAAATACATATGGAAAACATCACAAACTCACATAGCTACATGAAAATTCGTAGCTTTCCATATGATCACGGTTGACAGACGCGCTAGGCGGGAGCGGGAGAGTCCAGCCGGGGCGGCGCTGAGCGGAGGAGACGGTCGGCGGACAAATCTCATGGGGTGAACGGGTATTGGTAGAGCTCGATCTGGAGTGAAGTCCAGCGAGCGTTCTTGGGACATTTGCCGCCATTGCGATCTATATATCACAAGAGATGATCCAGCTCTCTGGAGTCGATCGAGTCGAGGAGGACGTGAGCAAGGTAACAAACATACGCATCGTGAGAGATCAAGGAAGTCATGCACACGACTTCGGGCAACACCGTGGCCGATCTCGATCGGGAGGAAGACCAAGGACGCCCATCCTGCTTCCTCGAACTCGGCGCTGCTCTTCCTCGATGCGAGGTCTTGGCGTCTCGCCTAGGTATAGGAGAGCACGTGATCCCAGGCATCATATATATGGGAGGGTTAGGAAGGTTCAACTGGAAGTCCTGATCGTGAGTTTCTTTGTTTTCTTATTTAATTGGTTTTCTAGTAGTAGTACATGACTTTGACATGACACGTATGTTTTATTGAACCAAGTTCGTGCAATGAAGAAAACAAAAAAAGGAATGAGGAATAAGAACCGCGACCGGGAAAGAATAAAAGAAGGTAACATGTATTTGTGCACAAGTGAGTTAGTGTCCTAGTGGTTTGTGCACCTGCGGTCTCCGCGAAGAGATCCTGAGTTCGAACCCTGCTGGTGCACTAACCTTTTTTGCTTGGGTTTGAAAAATATAAAGGAAAAACGGGCCGGCCCAATTACAAGCGCACCGGTTGGCGAACCGGCGCAGAATTCGCCTCATTGAATTACCGAGACAGAAATTTAGTACCACCTCAAATATGTTTCAAATTTAAACTGAAAGCGTCAAATCACGGGAAGAAGCGTATTGTGACGGTGAACCCACGGAGTCAATCCGTGCTTTATTATTACTAGCAAAACATGCCCGTGCGTTGGGAAAAAATGTGAACCTCTACTCAATAATTATTTCTGAAGACCCCACATGCATATGCCCTCTATTTCAACATGATGTCCCATCCGAGTTGTTGTTTATTCTTTTTCATGAACTCGTCGAGCCGTGTCCATATGATCATAAAAAGTCCGAATGTGGTCAATCCCTAGGCAACGAGCTTGGCCACTGTACCGCTCATCTATCATTGAATCGCGCCAGCGCAAGATAATGCTTAGACAAATATCGTCAAGCTGGAAGTGAGGGCTGCCCTCTCTGTGAGACCCTCCCGACACCTGGTTCATATACAACCCCCCTACTCCTGCTCACTTTGATCTTGCAATGTGCATGTCCTGCACTTGTACCGCATAACTAAGGTCTAAACGGTACTGGTACATAACATGATTATTTATACTCTATATACACACATGTGTAGTTACTGTCTAATTAAACTTAATAAATATAAACAGTTAGTCACCCTCGATGGTGACTGAATTCTAAAAGATCACCTCGTAAAAATCTTTCTACTTTACATGATTGCCAGCGAAATAAAAAAAGTTGCATGGACTCTATTTTTTGGTTCATTTATTTCACACCTAGCCCACTTGTCAGCCACCCAGCCCACAAATCCCCCGAAATGCTTCCTTCCTTCACCCAGCCCACTTGTCAGATAGCCTTCAAATTCTTTCCTATGCCCACAAATCTGCCTCAAATTCCTTCCTTTAATAGACAAGCATTCATCATAATTATCCATGCAGTCCCACAATCCTGAAATCCATCCTTCCTTCCTTTATACTACTGATTTCATAGCCCACAAAGTAGCCTTCAATTATTTCCTTTAATACCACCTGCAAATCCGTCCACAATTCCTTCCTTTAATTTAATAATACACAAGTGTTCTTTCTTTCCTTTAATACCCACAAATCAGCTCTCAAATTCATCCTTCCCTCTTGTCCCACGGCCCTCTTTTTAGGCGACTTGCTGATAATGCAGGAGACTTGCTTGTATATAAATTGGTACGAATCTTTTTAAAGCAACGATGTGGGACTAATTTCAAACAAAATAACTTGGCTTAGTTGGTTGTTGTGGTGTTTCACGGGACAGGAGGTCATGAGTTTGATCCCCAATAGTTATTTTTCGCACGCACGGCCCAGAAGAGGCCTGGCGGGCTATGTGGCCCAAATACATATACTTATTTCTTTTGTGGATCGAGGGTAGAGCTGGCGGACGATTTTTTTGAATCCGGTCGAAGGTTGGGTTGACGGACGAAAACGTACCAATTTTTTGGGAGGAAGAAGCGTACAAATGCCCGTGCGTTGCAATGGGCTAAAAATTCATAAAACATGCTCTGTGTGACAGTAGCGCCATTTCTTAGATCCAGTTCTGATAAACATCGATATAAGTTTATAATGTTATCTCTTTCCGGAGTATGACGCATGGACGTAAATAAGCCATCCTAACATCTTTCATCAATGAAAGAATAATGGTGCATGGGATAGTCTAGTAATCAGTTCTATTTTTTATTTCTCAAAAAACACAATTATTTCTTTACTATAAAATAATTAAAAAATTGAAAATTTTATCTTTTTATTAGAACTGAAACATCTTTTGAAGATGATTTTTTTTGACCACATGTTTTTTAACTATGAAATTTGAAAATTTTGCGGTCGATTTTAAATGGTTTTGTTAAAATAATTGGAACATTTTCGAGAGTTTTCTGCATTTTTAAAAAAACATGAACATATTTAAAAGCATGTCTTTCTAAATAAGAAGATTTTGGAACACTCTTTGTCTAAAAAAACACACACACTTGGTGTCCGCAATTAAAAAAATTTGTTGGTGTCCAGACCATGTAGTGTAAAGATGAGAAATTCATCGGGGTGTCCTTTGATGGCCCCTCCTTCAACTTAGCACTATCATCGGGCAGAAGAACGTAAGTGTTTTTAGCGGGATATACAGACGTTGAAATTGTTGTATACTGTTCGAGAGTTTAATAACTAATCTAAATGTTTTTCCTAGACTTTTCAAAAGGTTTCAATGCAAACAAATTTATTTTGGATGAAAGAGTAGTGGTGCATTGAAGTGGGATTGTTTGTATACATTTTTTTGTTAATATTTAAAAGCAAACTGGCTTTTACTATGTTGACATTTTTTTAAGGAAAATGTTGGTTGCTTGGTTTGCAAAATTATATTGTGTTCCTTTTCTTTTGCACTACTTGAAACTTGGCCCAAAGACCGAACCACACTCACTCTGCATCATCACCATAAAAAGGCAAACTTTTTTGATAAATTTCATGTGAAGGCCATGTACACCATCCATCACGTATACGCTTCTTCTACGTTTTAGCAAACAAACAACAGCATATAATTATCCCCACGGCCAATCGCTGTCTAGTCGAGGCGTTCCTACCCTAGCCGCCACCACCACCAAGCGTCTAGGGAGACGCGACCTATTTCCTTTGATCTCCACCGGCCGGGGCACTGGCCCCCTCTCCCTTCGGTCGCTGCTCCGGCGGCGGGAGGGAGGGGGACCCGTTCCTCCACTCTGTAGTTAGGATTTGGATTTATAGGTCGTGGGGCGTCGTTGGGGTGGTGGGAGCAGTGCTTGGATGAATAAATTTGCCTCAACTTCACTCCCACACCGGCGGTGTTTTTCATGGCGGCTTCTCGGAGTTGATGGCATCGTGTCTTTGTCAATCCCTCAGATCGGCAGCGTTAGGGTTCATGGATGGTGTTGGCAAGGCAGCGGCGGCGACTCTATTAGGTGTGTCTCTCCTTCATCTCTGTCTTCATTGTTGCGTTGTTGCCTCCGACATCATGGTAGAGTAGGGAGGTTTTGTCGTTTAGGAGTACGCGCAGGCAGTTGTCTATGCAAGTGACAGCTGGAAGATGGAGTATCTTGTGTTGGGTCTGTGGTTGACGGCTGACAGTTCTGGTTTCCTCCTCTGACTTCGTCGTCATGTGGGGGTGTCAGTTCTGAAGTTCGATGGCGTGTCCGGGGACATGTTGCCCCGGTCTGATTCTTTCAACATCTATGGTTTTGCTTCGAACAAACTACTTTGGAGGTCCGTAAAGCTGCTGATTAGTGATGGAGCCGCATCGAGCTTGGGTGAAGAGGTGATATGTCTTTTTATCCTTTGGTGGCCGCTTCGGTGGTGTCGAAGGAAAGGGACAGGCGTTGGTATTCTGCATAGGATTTTCCTATCTTTTCAATTATGTATGGTCGGCGCTTATGTGCCTTGTAACTTGTTCTATATAAATGAGACGCGTATTATTATGAAAAAAAAAGAAAAAAGAAGATAATTATCCCCACAAAGAACACATACCAATATCCCCGTCGAGTTATCCTCGTGTGTGGCCCTCTTTTATCCACGCAATGCTGCTCCTCATCACCGAGTAGGCCAGCACCCAACATCCCACCCAGCAGCGCTGTTCATCCTCTGCTCGGCCCAAGGTTCCCACCCACGGTGCCGTGTACCCCCTCCTCTTTCTCTTCCCTCTTCCACAACTAACCAAGAAAACAGGATTGAGCACGCGCGCGGTCACACCTCCTCGGCGTCGACGGTGCACTCCTGGAGTGCCCGGCCTTGTCGTGTCCGCCTTCGGCCTGGGCCAGGAGAAGACGCTGGGGCCGGTGGTATGCACCCCCCTCCTTTCCAATCCCCGGTCCGTCGAGTGAAGCGCCGGGGTGGCAGCGGTGTCCGTCGGTGCCCCTCTCCTCTGACGCTCGACCTTGTCGTCTCAATTTCGCTTGGCCCTAGCTCGCGAGGCTTTGCGGTGTGATCACGCTGGCTTCATTCCGTTCCATTTTCTTCATCCTTCTAATTCCATTCCGTTCCCTCTCCTGGGTTGATTTCCCAGGCCGTCGCCGGCGGCTGCCAATTGTCCTTATCTGATTTTCCATATTTGGTTTGGGCCACACACGCGTGGATGTTGGCTGCTCGATTGTGCACTTATCTGATTCTTCCTTCGAACATACTCGCTCTTCCCTCTCTTGCGGATTAATTCCTTCATTCTTTTTCCCTCAGAGGCTAGTTGATTTCTGATGCGGCAAAGTCACTCACGTATATAAATTGATTGAATTGGTTGAAAAGGAGCGAGGTGGGACTATTTATGAGTTCTAAAGTTTTTTTCGTTGTGCCCTCGTCTTGGCTTCTTCGACTTTCAAGCATGTTCGTCAGCATTGTAATGTTGTGGCTCATGTTTTAGCCAAGTTTTGTAAAAACTCTAGTCTATTTTTTTTTCTGTCTGCGTGTATCCGGGACACTTTGTATGTCCAGTCGAGCGACGGAAGAGACTCGACCCACCGCCATTTAGTCTCCTTGTCGAGAGGTCATGAATGCCATTGGGGCACTACTGAACTTTAGTCACATGGGCATTGCAATTATATATGGGTACAAAGGTAACAGAAAGTACACCATCAAAATTGTTACCTTTTTACGTTAATGAGATTGAAAAGATGCACCCCGGCCGCATCAGATCAGGACGTGCGATAGGCAACTATGGCCCCGTTGGGCTATAAAGACTGAATGTATGTGTCGTAGCCGATGAAATAGCTGGAGGCACAATAAAATTGTAGACCGAACACTCATGTAATTAGTGTTTTTAAGCTAGCAAATCTAAATCTCTCTGTCTATTATTAATTCTCTTTCTCAGGAGAAACTCCTTCCTTCTTTTATATGCAATTAGCATATATATATTTCCTTTCTCATTCTTCTTAATTCAAGAAACCCCTTCCTTCTCGTGCAATTAGCCGCATCAACTCCTTTCTTCTTTTATTTTTCTCATGCCCCTCTATTTTCGTGTATCGTGCAGCCACAACGCCAACCCACATCTCATCCTTCGCTAGTTAATCCTCGAGGCTCCTTGTTGATTGTCATACAACTAATAGTCCTATATAAATCGGTGGAATTAAATTGAAAAAGGCGAGGTGGGACTAATTAGCTGGCAACAAATAGGCCTGTTTGGTTGGCTGCGTCCTTGGAGTGGACCAGCTCGGCCCATGTGTTGGAGAGATTAAACTAAGTTTCAGTTAATTAACGTGACAAGCAAGCTAGCTGAATTGGCTATGGGCGCTAGGCTATCTCCAAGCAACCCTGGTTCAAATCCTGTCGTACGCAGTTTTCTGCATTTTTTCCTTTTTCTGTTCCAAACAAAAGACCTAAAAGCGTAAATTCACAGCAAGAAAGCGTATTCTGACGGTGAACCCGGAGACTCAATCCGTGCTTTATTATTAGGGAGAGACTAGCACATATGCCCGTGCGTTGCAACGGGAAATATAATGGTGTATCCATAGAAAGGCCCAACAACATCCGAATGATGCCACCCGGCAACGGCAGGAAGGCGCGCAACGGGCGAGCCTAATTCACGCGAATTCAGGTGGGTGAAATTAGTTAGTGTGGGCCCCACAGTTGAATTAGAGGGGTGATTAGTTAGTGTGGGTCCACCCTTGAATTCATCAGGGGAAAGAAATTAATTAGGGTGAGGAAAGATTTACGTGGCTTCGTCCCCAGATACGCTACAGAGCGTTGCAACACTTGCAAGCGAGGAAATCTTTTCCCAATTCTACATTAAGAAGCATGCTACAGGTACAATGCTTTTGATAAGATTTTTGTACGTACGATTCTGATCTTAAAAGGCCCCCTAATTTTCAAATCTTAAAGGCATTGTAGAGCGTTGCAACGCTTGCAAGCGAGGAAATCTTTTCCCAGTTCTACATTAAGAAGCATGCTACAGGTACAATGCTTTTGATAAGATTTTTGTACGTATGATTCTGATCTTAAAAAGCCCCCTAATTTTCAAATCTTAAAGGCATTGTTTGTAAGTTGTCATGGAAAAAATCTCGCTAAAAGGGTTCTGTTAGACCATCTCTAGTACATTAGAAATAACGAATTATAATTCCTTCGCCTAGTTAGTTACACATACAATACTTTTGATACAATTTTTGTACGATAATTCTGACCCTAAAGGACCCCCTAATTTTCAAATCTTAAAGGCATTTCTTTCTTGTCAAACTCTCCTTCCTTATTTATGTATATTCATCATGCCCTTGTATTATAATTCCTTCGCAACATATTATTATCTCATTTTTTTAAAGGAACTCTCCTTCCTTATTTCAGCCCACGTAATATCTTTGAAAGGTTATTCTCTCCTTCTTTTTTTAGGAGCTCACCTTCCTTATTTTTGTCCAAGGATCACACGCTGGTATTATATTAAATTAAGACGAATGAGCAGCAACCACTCTACAGTATCGAGTACAAGAATGGAATCATTTCTTCTAAAGGAACTAGAAAAGAATGGTGTGCAGGAGCTTACTTCAGAATAACATCTCTGGTATCATCTCCACTGAGAATAGTCATCTATATATTGAGCTTCCTCGAGGACCCTTCGCAAGACTCGTCGTACTTTCTAAAATATTAAAGGCATGTGATGACTTGCAGAAGTGTTAATATGAACACAAAATACAAAATACCAAGCATTTTACCCAAAGCAACCAAAAGAATACATTTGGAGAAATTTACTCAGTTCCCAGGTTAATACGAACCAATACATTTGGAGAAATTTACTCAGTTCCCATGTTAATACGAGCCAACAAAAAAGCCTATGTTATACATGCGTAACTGGAATCACGTGACTCATGTTTCACTAATCAGGCAAACGTAAAGGTCAATAAAGAGGGAGAAGGATACCTTGCTGGAGCAAAAGCGGTGATAACCTGAACAAGACTCCATTAGCTTCTCTGCATGCTGTTTGTACAGTGAAAAGCGCTCCGAGTGGCCGTAAGGGCTGGAATTTGATGCAAGGTACGGACCTGGACACGGAATGAATATGAGCCTCTACATCCTCCACCAATTCATAGAAACAACCAAGCAACTCCACCATTCTTTGCAAATCATGCTCCGTGGCGGAAGGAACATGCCAATATCGAGCGGCAATAGATTGCTAAATAAATGTTCAACCATGGTAAGCACCTTCGTTCCAGTCAAGGCGATGGTAAGAGGAACATGGTGAATGACTAATATGAGACAAATCATAAACGTTACGCAGCCATACCATGGATGTAGACCATCAATTAACTGTGACAGTTATAAGGCTATCACCCGAACAACCATGCACTTACCTCTGGCTGTGACAAACCAGTGGTGGTGGTTTTTTCATTGCATGCTCTCCATCAAGAAAAGAGAGGTTCAGAACCTCCTAATTGCAAGTTGAAATATGTATCTAATTGGAAAATACTGACCCAAAAATATCCATTGTCCTCCTGCCTATTTAATGTTGTTCCACGAAATCACATTATTTCTGTTCCCAACCCGTACGTCTTCAAATATACATCATTTTTGTTCCTTGAAACTTCAGAATAATATAACCATGAAGACTGAACAATGCTGCTCTATACACCAGATTTCTGAAGATGCAAGTAAATTGAGAAAGAAATAACAGAATCCCCTTGTTATTAAGGTTCAGTACGCACTTGAGATAAATTACACTCCTGAACTTATGTCCCACCAGGAAGTTTCAGAAGTTCCTAAGATGGTATGCTCAGATCTTGGAGAAATACGGACAAATACTATGCAGATTCAATTTCCAAATTTCAATGCAGAAGAAGAATGCATCATCTACCAAGGACCAGGAAGCAACACTAAATATAGCATGGTATTATTCACTTCTTTTTGTTGCCAATGAACACTAAATTGTTCACTTGTTAATACAAGACTGCAACCACTACGTAGCCCTGTACATCCACCAAATACATTAATTAGTTTCCCGTGGACAACAAATCTTAAACAATACTCGATGTTTCCACGAAAGGCTTGCTAGGGGTTGTCGTGTGACTGTCAAAAACTGAGCATAATTGATTATGAAGAGATGCTTGATGGTAAAGAATCAAAGTAGATTGCTACCTAGTGAGGAAAATTCTCTCACCTGTACACATCGCGGTTATCTCTGGCCATCAGCAGCTAGCGCCCCAGGTGCAGATGCACTTCCATAATCCATATTGCAGGTGAGGAATCGCAGAATCTAGCATCCAGGGCAAGGCCAAGGCTTCTCCAGCGAAGCACAGAGGAGGAGAGGCGGCAAGGGATCCAATGGATCCGTGGAGAGCATGTGCCTCTAGATGGGTGCGCCGGGCGGGGTGGCAGGCCTCGAGATCCTTTGCGATGGATTCAATGCACGACCGGGATCCCCGATGACGCCAAGAGCGGCTTGGACAGCGGTGGGGGCGGAGGCAAAGGGCGGCGCAAGGACGGCGGTGGTGGCGGCGCAGACGGTGGTGTGGGCGGCGGCAAAGGGCGGTTGCGCGGACGGCGGTGGTGACGGCGGCGGCAAAGGGCGGCGGCGCGGACGGCGGTGGTGGCGGCGGCGTGGACGGTGGTGGGGTGGAGGCAAAGGGCGGCGGCGCAGACCCGAACTACTTCTCCCCCGCGCATCCACTCCCGGCCGCCGCGGCCGCTTGCATCTCGGCGAGCGAGCGATGAATTGGGTGGTGTTCTGCGGGCGATGGCAAGAGCAGGGGAGGAGGCAGAGGATTGGTTTGGTTTAATAGAGTTTTTTTTTGTAAAAACGAAGCGTTTTCAAGGTTTCACTTAAAAAAGGGACCGCGGGTTGATTGCATAAAAACCACAGGGACTTTTTTGTAAAAGCGCCGCGACGGTGAACCCGGAAACCCAATCCGTGCTTTATTATTAGGGAGAGATTAGGGATAGATTACCAGACTGTTTGGAACAATTTGTTCATATGTTATTGTATGCGCTATTTTTATTAATGTAATGCTTCCTATTTTGGCACAAGCACAACTGTTTTTTTATATTTGAATTGGAATAATTATAGTTGAACTGATGCACATCCTTTGTTTTGACTGGGATATTTTCATGTACATAGCTCTCACACAAAAAATATACGCTGATGATGGATGTAGGACCCCTTGGGTTTGAGTTTGTTGAACTTGCATGCTGTTAATGATAGTACTGAACTATTTAGGATGTAAATGGCCAACTGCATTCGTTTGTTGTAGAGCATTTTTTTCTTACTATTGATAGGAATTAAGAGCACAATTTATTTTCTCGTTGAATAGTGATAGTTCTAGTATTTTTTAAAATAAAAAGAATTTAATCCTTGCTGCCCAGTACTAATTTTACTTGAACCTTATGAATTTTAGTAGTTGAACTTTTGAAAAATTTGTTTCTAAAATTTTTATTACAATCTTCTACGTTTAATTTTCAAAAAAAGATTTTTTTTTGTTTATTTTTTACAATGAACATGTGTTTGAACTTTTCTACATTCTTTTATTTGAACTGATTTCTTATGAGTTTTTTTAAATTATCTACATTTGTTCCTTTTATTTGGTCGTTTGTGATCGGTTGGAATTTTGTAATGGGCGAACTTTTGTATTAGGCCATCCCACGGAGCCATTGTTTTCGGCCCAAATAGCTCGTCCGCGCGGCTATGCACCCGCGCTATACGTTTAGTCCTGTTTATAAGCGCTACCAAGGCTTACTTGTCGAACTCCTCTGAATACTTACCTGAGCACTTATACACGACGCTCGCTCTCTATCATGACCTGTGGGCCTTGGTCGGTTGGCCCCCGCAATCTGGTTTACAATGGATTTGCCGGTGGTTTTGCTGTTGGCTTGAGTCCTAGTACCCACCTGCGTTTTTGATTCTTAGCACTTTTTCCTTCTACTTTTTATGATTTTTTTGCCTAATATAAGCATTATTTTTTTATTTTAGTACTGAATGTTCTCCTCTGTTTGAACTCACATCTTTTTTATAGTGTGTTTCCCTCGCTTTCTCTTTGTTCTCAATTTTTTTTCCCAGCATTTTTTTGGATTTTTTATGAACATCTGGGTAAGATATATAGGACCGCACCAAGTGGCATAGTCGTACTGACACATTTTTCTGTATGGACTAAAGACCATCTTTTTTAGGGTGTGTGGGTGCGCGCGGCTGGGAGGAACAGAGTAACCGCACTGCGCCTATCAAACGAGTGCACTGCCACGTTAGAGCGAGGACGAGCCGGGGGGGAGGGGATCGGGACCCTCCCCCATCCCATCCCAGCGAGGCTGAGCCAGGAACGAGCCGTAGCATGCCCCGACGCGGTGTACTGCGGCATCGCATGCGGAGGCGAGTCCATAACATGACTTGCCCCATTAACTATCTTTTTAGGGTGTGTGAGTGCGGGGGGGGGGGGGGTAGAATAACCGCACTGCGCCTGTCAAACGAGCACACTGCCGCGTTAGCAAGAGGCCGAGTCGAGGGGAGGGAGGGTCGGGACCCCCTCTCCCCCATCCCTACGAGGCCGAGCCAGGAACGAGCCGTAGTAGGTGATGACGCGGCGTGCCGCGGCGTCGCATGCGGAGGTGAGTCCGTAACATGACTTGCCCCATTATCTATCTTTTTAGGGTGTGTGGGTGCATGGGGGGATAGAATAACCGCACTGCGCCTGTCAAATGAGCGCACTGCCGCGTTAGCGCGAGGCCGAGCCGGGGGGGGGGGGAGGGGTGGTCGGGAACCCTCCTCCCCCATCCCGATGAGGCTGAGCCAGGAACGAGATGTAGCAGGTGACGACGCGGCGTGCCGTGGCTTCGCATGCAAAGGCGAGTTCGTAATATGACTTGCCCCATTATCTATCCTTTTAGGGGAAAAACCAGCACCGCACCGAGGGGCATAGTTGTACTGACACATCTTCCTTGTATGGACTTGCCCCCATTATCTATATTTTTAGGGGGGAAACCAGCACCGCACCGAGGGGCATAGTTGTACTGACACATCTTCCCTGTATGGACTTGCCCCCATTATCTATTTTGGGGGATGTGGGTGCGTGGCGGGGGGGACGGAATAACCGCACTGCGCCTGTCAAACGAGCACACTGCCACGTTAGCGCGAGGCCGAGCCGGGTGTGACGCCCCCGATTTGACCGTACACTAATCATACACGCAAAATGTGTACGATCAAGATCATGGACTCACGGGAAGATATCACAACACAACTCTAGACACAAATTAAAAGAATACAAGCTTTATATTACAAGCCAGGGGCCTCGAGGGCTCGAATACACAAGAGTCAGCGGAAGCATCAATATGTGAGTACATACATAAGTTAAACAAGTTTGCCTTAAGAAGGCTAGCACAAAAACAACAACGATCGAAAAGGCAAGGCCTCCTTCCTGGGAGCCTCCTAACTACTCCAAGTCGTCAGCGGCCATCACATAGTAGTAGGCACCCTCGGGGTAGCAGTAGTCTTCAGTGGTGTTGTCTGGCTCCTGAGATCCGTCATATGGTCGCAACAATCGGGTATGGGGGGAAAGGGGTAGCAAAGCAGCCGTGAGTACTCATCCAAAGTACTCGCAAGACTTACATTAGATCCAAACTAAATATGCATATGTATCAAAGGAAATGGGCTGTATTTGTGGACTAAACTGCAGAATGCCAGAATAAAGGAAAGGCTTAGTCCTATCGATGACTAGCATCTTCTGGAAACCACCATCTTGCAGCAACATGAGGGAGTAGAGTAGCATAAAGTAAAGTAGCAGTAGTGTTATCAACCTCGGCCAGAGATCCTTTCTCGACTCCCAGCGAGAAAGCAATCCCAGAGCCATACTATCCATTCATCATAACCATGTCTCATATCCATTTCTCATCTCAAGTATCCAGTTCTAGTTGTATCGATCGGGATACAACTCCAAGTGTCCGTTATTGTAGGACATGCTATCGATAGATGTTTTCTTCCCTGCAGGGGTGCAGCAACTTACCCACCATGCTCGATTAACTTCGGCCGGATACACTTTACTGGGTCATGCTCGGCCTCGGCCAAACAATACGCTGCAACCCGACCTAGGCTTAATAGAGAGGTCAACACGCTGGACTAGACCTATGCCCCCAGGGGTCATGGGCCATCTCCCCGGGAAGTCCTGCACGTTGCGTACGTGGCCGGTGAGCAGACCTAGCTACCTCCTTCAAAAAGGCAGGTGCTTACCAGTCCAACCCGGCGCGCGTCGCCCAGTTGCTGATGTCTAATAAGCTTCGGCTGATGCATACGGCGCAGAATGCCCATACTATGCCCACGTGATGGTTAGTGCTATCAGGCCAGAGGGCCCTCGGATAAAATATCCAAATCATAGTGGATTAGGAGCACGCGGAAACAAGTAAACACTCACGAAAGATGTGACCCCATTGCCCCGTCTCGAGTACTTGCGGCAAGGGCTAAGAATGCCCGGCCACGCCTCGTAAGTATCTCGTGGGCACTTTCTAGGTCAACCCGACTCCATATAACTCGCTATTAAGCTCGCGCGGGTACCCCTCAGGGCCGACCCGTCTTCAGTAACATGGCTCAGTGTAAAGTCATAGTAACCATAGTAACTATGTGTCTAACACCAAGGGGAAAACCCGAGGAATCACCCCTGGTGAATTCCACTCGATGTTATCATCAAGGTGAACGTAAGAGGATCCACCCTCGAGGTTCACACTTGAGGGGTTGCACGACAGAGCCGTAACGGAAGTGGTTAAGGAGGAAATCACCCTCGATGACCACGACCAGATAGCTACACTACAGAGATCTCATCAGGAGTGATGTATGAGGTTCCACCCTCGGCACTTGATGGTAACTCTGTAGAGTCGAGCAACAAAAGGGGAAAGTGATGTGCGGTGTCGGGGCCTGGACGTCGATCACGTTGATCGGGTCATCAAACATAAAGCGGGGCAACTGGGACAAGGTGGGGGGGGGGAGTCACTGATGGATCTCTAACCAACCTATACTAAGCAGTGTAGGATAAGGAGGTAAGGTAACAATAAGAAGGTAACAAAAACAGGCTATGCATTAGAGTAGGATTATACAGAAAGCAGTAGCAGTTCTAATGCAAGCATGAGAGGGAAATAAATGGGCGATATCAGAATGCTCAAGGGGGGTTTGCTTGCCTGGTTGCTCTGGCAAGGAGGGGTCGTCGTCGACGTAGTCGATCACAGGGGCTTCATCAGTCTCGGGGTCTACCGGAGAGAAGAGGGGGAAGAAACAGTAAATACAGAGCAAACAGTGCATCACAAGGCATAACATGGCAACAAGATGTGCCGGGTGTGACCTAACGTATGGCTACACGATATAGGTGTAGGGGGAATTCATTCGGGAATGTTTTCCCGGTTCCGGACCTGTGTCAGACAGATGGCCGTAGGGGGAATGTTCCATGTTCAGATAGTTAGAGGCATCTGACATGTATGTGGGTAGCGTATTCGGGTTCGTCTCGTCGTTCTGAGCAGCTTTCATATATAAATTATTTGCATCCGAGCTATGGTCTAAAAGATATGATTTTCTAAAGTTTTATTAATTTCCTGAATTTATTTATTTAAATCCAACATTATCCAGAACAGTGGACGATGATGCAAGCATGACATCAGTGTGATGTCAGCAGGTCAACTGGTTGGTTGACCAGTCAAACCAGACAAGTGGGTCCATTGGGACCCACATGTCAGTGACAGTGCTAACTAACAGAGTTATGTTAACCTAACTAACCTAATTAGTGAGAGGGGCCCAGTAGTCAGTGAGAGATTAGGGTTTTAATTAACTGAACTATATAATTAACTAATTATTCTTTTATTTTTTTTGGTTATTGAGGTGGGGCCCATAGGTCTGTGGGACAGGGGTGTCCCAGTCAGCAGTTGACTTAGTCAACTGGTCAACAGGGTCCTCGGGCCCACCAGTCAGTGGCATGGCGTGATGCCATGTGGGTGCCAGCTCGGCACCGGCCGGAGAGGCGTCAGAGCTAACTCCGGCAACCAATCCAACGGCGGAGCGATCGGGAGAGCTGCGGGATTCGTCCACACCGCACCATTTTGGGCGCGGCCGGGCTCGTTCGAATGGCAAGATGACGGCGGAGCGATCTAGGACAGTGGCGGAGGCTGCGATGGCCGGACCTGAGCGCATCGAGCTCATCGGCGGTGAGGTTCTTCGGGCGAGGTATGGGAACGGGGCTACGAGGCGCAAAGTGAGCTGCGCGAAGTGCCTACGGTGCCTACTCGACGCGAGAAGTGGAATGGTGGTACGCACGGGACCAAAAGGTCACCGTGGCCACGCCGGCGACGAGGCCAGGCGGCGGCGCGTTCGGGTGAGCGTGGAACGGCCGCTACAGGTGATCAGAGGAGGCAGGGAAGGGCGCATCCGGCGCAGAGGCTCGCCGGGGGAGGGTGGGGTCTGGGCAGAGGGCTCGGGGAGGACCGATGGCGTAGATCAAGGACGAGGACGATGCGATGGCCGAGCCAGAGAAGAAGAAGAATGCGGCGACGTGAGGGGATCCGGGGCTCGATCCAGTGGTGCGGTGGAAGCAGAGGACCACGGCGGAGCTGTTGGACTTGCCGGGGTGACGAACGGACAACGGTGGCCACGGCTATGGCGATCGACGGCGATGGGGGCACTCGGGCATCTCGAACAGAGGCGAGGAAGGAGATGAGAGGGGAATTGTGGGCCTGCTAGGGTTCGGGGAAGAGAGAGAGGCGCGCGAGCGAGTTGTTAAGGGCGTCGGGGAACCGTGGGGTTGGCGACACGACGACGAACGCCGGTCGGATGCGCGCGCGCACCGACGTGTGCGCGAGGAGGGAGACGTGCGCTAGGTGGGCTGGGCCGGGGACTGTAGCAGTAGGCTTAAGTGCCAAGTAGTTCTTTAGGCCTTTTTCATTTTTCCTTTTTCTGTTTCTTTTCTTTTCCATTTTTTGAATTTTAGCTAATGTTTTCTATTAATTTGTAAAACTAAAAGAGTTTTGTTAGAAAGGAGACTTGCCAAATAAATCAAGCACTTTATTTCCATGAGTCACAAAATGTTCGAGGCCAAAATGAGTTGTCTAACCATTTCTAGAAATTGGAAAGGCCAATTTTTTATGTTGGCAGACCACTAAATAAATTTCCAGGGGCACTTTGGAATCCCAAAAGAGGTTGGTTCCAACATGATAAATAACCAGAAATATTTGCCATACTTTGAACATTTTAGTTTTCATGTTTGGCAAATTTGAATTTTTCATTTTAAATTGGATTTGAATTTGAATGGTGATTTGGATCAAGTGAAGATTAGCAACAGTAACAAGATGACATGGCACCATTAACAGGTGATTACTGTAGCATGACACTAGGGGTGTTACACCGGGGGGGAGGGGGAGGGACCCCCTCCCCCATCCCTGCGAGGCTGAGCTAGGAACGAGCCATAGCAGGCGAGTCCGTAACATGACTTGCCCCATTATCTACCTTTTTAGGGTGTGTGGGTGCGTGGGGGGGAACAGAATAACCGCACTGCGCCTGTCAAACAAGCGCACTGCCGCATTAGTGCGAGGCTGAGTGGGGGGGGAGAGGGAGGGACCCTCCCTGCCCCATCCCGGCGAGACTGAGACAAGAACAAGCTGTAGCAGGCGACGACACGGCATGCCACGGCGTCGCATGCGGAGGCGAGTCTCTAACATGACTTGCCCCATTATCTATATTTTTAGGGGAAAACCAACACCGCACTGGGGGGCATAGTTGTACTGACACATCTTCCTTGTATGGACTTGCCCCCATTATCTATATTTTTAGGGGGGAAACCAGCACCGCACCGAGGTGCATAGTTGTACTAACACATCTTCCTTGTATGGACTTGCCCCCATTATCTATCTTAGGGGGTGTGGGTGCATGGGGGGACAGAATAACCGCACTACGCCTGTCAAACGAGCACACTGCCTCGTTAGCGCGAGGCCAAGCCGGGGGGGAGGGACCCCCCATCCCAGCGAGGCCGGGCGACCACACGCTGTGCCGTGGCTTCCCATGCGGAGGTGAGTCCGTAACACGACTTGCCCAATTATCTATCTTTTTAGGGTGTGTTGGTGCGTGGGCGAGGGGACAAAATAATGGCACTGCGCCCGTCAAATGATCACACTGCCGCGTTAGCGCGAGGCCGAGCTCCCTCCCCCATCCCGGTGAGGCCGAGCCAGGAACAAGCCGTAGCAGGCGACGATGCGGCGTGCCGTGGCGTCGCATGCGGAGGCTAGTCCGTAACATGACTTGCCCAATTATCTATCTTTTTAGGGGAAAACCAGCACCGCACCGAGGGGCATAGTTGTACTAACACATCTTCCTTGTATGGACTTGCCCCCATTATCTATATTTTTAGGGGGAAAACCAGCACCGCACCGAGGGGCATAGTTGTACTGACCATCTTATTTGTTGTATTGATTGATGAACACACATCGTTGGTAAGAAGCTGTTTTTGTCATACACTAAGGTTGAACTGTAACATAACTTGCCTCATTTGGTATCTTTGTTAGGTGTCTGCAGCGTCATATGTGTACACGAGTGTGAGGATGCAAGTCCTTTACATGAATTTGTGATTCAAAGTGTACCACCATTTTTTTTGTACTTTTCATTATTTTTTTGAGAAATATTGTACTTAATTTTGTATAGTCTATGTAAGGTATTTCAATTGTACTTTTTTGATATTTTTTATTGTACTCTTAAGAGGTCTTATTTGTACTTTAGCCGTTCGTTTTCTCCCTCTATATTTTTTGTTATTGTATTTAATTTTTCCTATTATTTTTAGTAACTGCCCTGAGATAGTGGGCTTTGCCACGATCGTGGGCTTTTGCCGTCGGTTTTCTCCCACTCACCCTTTAACCTCCGCTCCCCCCATTCCCCTCCCCTCCACAAATTGCTTCCTTCTTCGTTCCCCTCCTCTCCTCTTCTCACATAGAAGTTGCTTCTCCTGTTTTGTCGTGGGAGCGTCGACCGACAGGTTGAACTCCAGGGGGAAGGTCTATGTGCATTGTTGGTTCCTTTGCCCTGCCCTCGACCCCCTTACATCCCCTTCTGTACAGATGTTTCCTATATTTGTAAGTTGTTGCTCTCGTGCTGTCTCAGGCTAGATTCACTAGGATTCGTTTGCTCTTGAACGAGCGGCTCGCGTGTCTGATACTGGATTCACTGGTGGAGTTTCTGTTTGGTGGTAAGAGTTTTGCTTTGTTTGGCGTCCTTCGTTTCTAAAATAGGTAAGAACCCTAACTTTTGGTCATGTGTTTTGCAGTTCTGGTTCGACAGATTTTATATCTGTAGATCTCAATGGGTACATCATCCAGTCCAGACAAGTAGAATGCAGGTAATTCATTGTGCTGAAACCTTTTTTGTGTGTTTTCTGCTGCTGATGTTTTATCAGATCTGGTGTTTAATAGGTTTTTAGTTGTATAGGTGTTGTCTTATGGACATTACAAGTTGTATGGATTTTGATAGTTGTTAATTTTTTCCCTGGAATGTGTGATATGTCTAGTTTTTACGTCACTGTAATATGCACACAGGTTGGAGTACTGATTACCATGTGTAGTTTGAACTATTGTACTGGCATCTGAATAGTTTGTAGCAGTCTGAGAAGAACTATTATGATGTTGAAAGAGCTAACATTTTGAAGTTCGGTGTATGTGTGGTGGGGTTATACTATTTTATTGGTTGCACTTGTAGTGTTCATATAGTTGAACTGATTGCTTATTCATGTACTTTTTTTACTTTTTTGCTGATTATGATGTTGTTGCAGATCTTGGAGTGCCGGTGCCTCCTGATTCTGACAAATCAGAACGCTTTCAAGATCTTGTGAATGTTATTTTTGAGATACCAAATCCTCTAGAAGAACTTGCGAGTGTTGCTGGTGTTTCCCTTATATTTGCTCTTTTTCTAACAGCCTTGCATACATAAATGTGTTTCGTTACATCAGTTGTTCCTTTTATTTGTGTCTGATGCTATGCGCCTTATTTTACTTGTCTCAGCAATGTTAATTGTGTTTTAATTTTATATGTGTGTGCTTATGTTATTGGTTTATGCAGTTAATGATAGACATGCTGCTGCTGAGGACATTGCTGATGTTGTGAAAGATGTTAATGATGGAATTTATTCTCTTAATTTTGGTGATGGTGATGGGAGCTTGCAGTTGTTTGTTACTCAGTCATAGAGTGTTGATGGCACTGAGCCTGTTACTCAGGCTGAGGATGTTCGTATGCAGTTACAACTGGAGGACGAAAGGAAAAGATAGAAGAAGTGTGATTTCCAGAGGAGAAAGGAGTTGGAACAACGTCAAAAGGCTGCTTGCGTGCAATGAAGCACTGAGGATGTTGCTCAAGCTGCTAAAGGTGGAGGTGATGAAAGTGGTGATGCGACCTTTGCAACTGTTGATGATGGGTCTCATGGAACTGACATGCGTGTCAAGACAAACCTGTTACAGACTCGCTTGATGCAAGTGTTTCCTCGTGATGCAGTTAAGGAAAAGAAAGTTGTTTGAAGAGGAAGATGGCAGATCCAAATCCCGATGGCACATAGAGGCGTAGCCCACATGTGAAAGCTGGTTCCCAACCTGGTAATAGCAAAGCTGATGCAGATAGTGTTGCTATGAAGATTGGTCCAAACACACTTGGTGGCTCCCCTGTTCGCCGGAGTCCACGAGTTTTGTCAAATAAAAAGCCTTCTTCGTCTCCTCTTCCGAAGTGCTCTTTGTTGAAGGAAAATAAGAAGCGTAAACTTGCTCATGTGAAGGTGAACAAAGGTGTGAAGAAGCGTGCTCGTGTCGAAGCTGAAGATCCTGCATTTGAAGGAGATGATATTGAAATTAATTTGAAGATGAATTTGCAGTGGTACGTGTTTGTACTGTATGTGACTTACTAGTTGTACTTGCAATGCTTTAATTGTGTATGGGTTGGTATGCTGGCCAGCTGAGGCCTGGTCATTGTTTGCATCAATTGAGGGTAGTACTGATGTTGTTTTAATAGTTGTACTTGTGCAATCTTTTTTTCCCTTATCGGCTTCATATGTTTGTTTTGTTATTTATATTCATTGAATTAAGTTGTGCCTTCTTTATTTCCATTTACAACCTGTTAGCGTTAGGAGTCCGGTCAAGCCGGTGAGAGGCAATGACAGAAAAGTTGGTTTGGATGAAGGTGACTCACAACGATTGAATTTAACTGTGCGATGTTCGTTGAGAGAGATTGATGTTTGCGCTCGTTTGCTTGAGAGTCGCCATGTGGCTAGGGTTCATGTAGCTGGTTTTGGTTCTATCTTCCAATGGAAGGTGAAGTGTAACATTTCTCACCCTCTGATGGGAGTTTTGTACCTGAAGATAGATCCTGATACAATGACTCTTGACATGGGTGAGGCGAATAAGAAGCTTCGCATCACTCGCGATGGTATACAACAACTATTTGGGTTCCCTCGTGGTGGTCGTTTTGCAGCAAGGCTGTCCGAGGATGGATATGATGACGCTCTGATGAAGTTAAGATCGGAGCTTGACATTAGCAGGAACAGAGATATCAAGATGAAGGATTTGAGGGATAACCTCAAGGTGCTTGTGAAGGATCCTAGCAAAGATGGCCTTGCCCTAAAATTGTTCTTCATTATTGTGTTTATGAAAGTTGTGTTGCCTGGTGCCGCCCCTCGTGTTTCCAGAGAGGCAAAAATGTTTGAGGATCTCGTCACTGAAGACATGGCTAATATGGGTTATTGCCAGCTGATGGTTGATGAGCATAGAAGGGCTATTGTCAGGTACCCAGATGGTGTTACCCTTGGGAAGGCAATCACAGGCTGTGCTATAGGGACTGTACTAATGTAATTTGGCTGCCTTATCCGTGGCAAGATTCCAGATATTGACATGCGAGTCCCCTACATATGTTCATGGATCAGGACAAGCTTTCCGATCTGGTTAATGCAGATTTGATAAGAAAAGGCAACGCGTATCCAAGGACTTGGGTGTTTGGGAAGCTTCTGGTGAGTTTTATTTCTCTCATGTCTTGTTGATCTTTTTTTAGGTATAGCTATTTTTGCTGGAGTGAACATGTGTACTGCAGAGTTACCTGTTTAGATTTTGTCAGTTCTTAAGCTTTGTGAGGTTTAGGTATGATTTTTAGTACTATTGTGTCATGTGTGGTTGAACTGAATCTCTTGTTCAACTGACTTGTTTGTAAATACTAACAAATTGGCACTAACAGTGAAAGATCGTTAGTACCGTGGATTTAAATTTGTTAATATAATGTTTTATTTTTTCCTATGTGTTGCATTGATTAATTAACTCTTTTTCCCTTGTTCGTAGTGGAAAACTCATGAGGAAATTGTCTTTTTCCAGGTGTATAAACAACCAGTCTTGGACATGCCGTCTCAGGTTCCCAAGATTTCATCTCTGCACTATGAGTTGAGAGATGGCCGTAGTGTTCAGGGTGCTAGTTATGTTCCCCTGGCCCTAGTAAGGCTAGTACATCATAGAGGCAGGGTTTTGGTATTGATGTAGCCGTTTCTGCGTTGGAGCGCGCCGAGCATATTTTTATCAATGTGCGTTCTGAGCTGGAAAAGGTCCCAACTACAGTTGAGCGTCTGAGCTGTATCAATGGTATTGTCCCTGGCAGTCATGAATTCAATGCTGAGGAAGTAGCAGACTATATTGAGATGGAGAGAATTTTAATTAGTGATATGCGTGATGGTGCTTCTCAACTAATTCAGAGCTCTGTTCGTCTGTTGAACAACATGAAGCATTTCAAAACTATGCAATACTCTCGCTGCAAGCAATATGAAGAAAGTGCCAATGTTGCTATCAGACAAATTGAGCATGATGAGGCTGCTGCCACTGCCAGCAGGGCTGGTGATGATACTGAGGCTAATGTTTCTGACCACCATACGAATGATATTGGTTTGGAGTCCCTTATTGTCGAGGTGAGTCAGTCCTTGATGTTTGCATTTTTTACTATGTTGTTCTGCTGTCAGTATTGTAGTTGAACTTTCTCATGTTTATCTGTTTATTATTTTTTTCATGCAGGAGACCGGTCATGATGCTGAGGCTGCTGTTAACTGTGGAGTTAATGATCCATCTACTGATAAGAGCAAGGTTATTTTTATTTTTTATTGTGTGTATATATATTCTTGAATTTTCATGCGCACCACTGTGCCTTACATGTTCATTTTTCTATCCCACACCGTTAAGAATTACTAGGTGATATCTACCTTTTGTTAGTGTAGTTTAACTCTTTGTGTGTTGTTGCTAATACCAGCATTGTTTTTTTGCTTCATTACTATGAATCAGGTTCCTGTTGTTGGTGATGAGCCTTGTTCGAACATCAGTGATATTCCTTTGAATGTTAGCAGCAGCAAGATCTGTGATGTTGCTGTGGATGCTGCTAAGGTTTGTTTTTCTGTGCTTGCATTAATTTTATATGCGGTTTTTGCCGCTGTTTCTTTGTAGCTGTGAAAGTTAGCCTGTACACCTCTTGCTGGCTTTTTTGATTGTTAGTTTAGCTCATTTCCTTCACTTTCTGAATTTTTATTTTTTCAGATGACTGATGTTGAGTGCGAGGCTGCCTTTACTGTTGGAGATGATGCTTGTGGTGTTCCATTGAGCAGTGAGCGTGATGTTGGTAGCAAAGTTGTTGATGAGGATGTTGGTGCTACCAACATACTTGATGCCAAATCGTCTGGTCTTGGTATTGCTGAGAATGATAATCTTTCTGATTCTGAAGATTTGCCGTTGGAAAATTTCCCGCCTGGAGGGCTTGATTATGGTGATGCATTGCAAGACGCCGACATGTCTAGCATGGAGGAGGTGCCATTTGAGGATGATGATTTAATTATGTCGATTTCTTCTAGCCCCTTGACGCAGGAGGCGCTCCTGTCATCCCGGGATTTTCTTTCTCCAGACCCTAAAAGCGCAGCCATATTGTTGTCCTCACAGGATCTTCCGTCATCAAACCCTAAAACTGCAAGCATATTGTTGTCTTCATAGGAACTCCCATCGTCAAACGCTGAAAGTGTAGGTAAGGACTTATAAAGGAAGCACACCTCTCATTTATTGCATGGTGGCAATGTTATCTTGTAGTGCTTGAACTTATATTCTTTTTTCTTTTAAAGCAGAAGGTGCTAACGTTGCTAAGGTTGATTCGTTTTTCTTCGTCGTTACGAGGTTGCGCACGAACCGTTGGAAATGGTTAGTGTTCGATTTTGCACGGTTCATTTTTGTCTCCTTTTCTTTTTATCTCATATGATTATTGTCGTCACCGCAGTAGTTTTAATTGCTCTCATCTTTGTGTTTTTCTCTAGTGAAAAGCTGATGTTTCAAAATAGCAAATATGATGCCAGTGTTGGTTCTGTTGCTAAAGCGTTTGTCCCCACTGGCATGCTCAACTCAGACAATGCTGATGTTATTTTATATTCTCTACGTGAGAAGTACCGAGATACTGACAAGTTGCTTGTTCCGAGATGGGTCACGGTCAGTTTTTTGCTTTGTACATAGGATGATAAGTTATTTGGCTATTTTCTAATTGTTGTTGTTCTTTTTGTACAACAGACCAAGATCCGTGATGGAAATCTTGCTGCCAATGTGCGGCAGTGGTTCACAAGATCAGGGGCTGATGGTTACGACCATGTACATGACTCATGCTGATGTTTTATGCTTTTCCTGTGTATTAATGAAATATGCATGCTCTTATCTAAACTTATTGTACTGATGAACTAGAATTGTCATGTTTCTTTTGCAAGTAATAAAGGTGGGAATGAACTTTAGTAGCATGTTGTTTTGTCCTGTGCTTAGGAATGATGAGTGCTCTTATTTTAAGCTGAACTTTTTGTAGCAAGAAAGTCGAACTGGTGTGTTTCTTGTAAGTTTGGACAGTGTATATAAACTTCAGTGCCTCTTTTTTTGTACCGAGTTGTTTACTCAATTAGAACTTATGATTATCTGATCTGTCTGGACTTCTCAATTTCAATTTTGTCACTTTTATTTATTGTTTTGGAGGCTTACTATTATTGTGTCATTATAATTATAGTTCTTAAATTCTTTCTTCCTCTGCGATTTTTTGTCAGCTTCTTTTCCCTACTTTTGATCCGCCATCATTTGCAGCTACCATGAAGCCTACTGAAGAATCTGGGCATTGGTGCTTAGTTGTTCTAAATTTGAGGTTTCGTCATTTTGAGTGTCTCGGTTCACTCTGCGATGAAACCTGGAGTGATGCAGTTAGATTCTTAAGGACTATGGCAGATAATATAAAGAAGCTTTGGAGGGAGTCCAACGTAGACAGGGCGAAACTGTTCTCACCGGCGCATATTGATGGTTTCTCTTGCGAGTTTGTGCGTGTGCCACAGCAGCAAAACACGTGAGTATCCGTTTTAATGATTTTTTATTAGTTGCTTTTGTTGCTGGAATGCATGGTTTTCCAATTTTCTGGTTGTATTCCTGTATTTTGAATTTGTAATGTACCCTTTTGTTTTTTCTTTTGTTAACATGCATGATTGTGGCTTCTTTATGCTACAAAACTGCAGGACGTATCACTTCCGTGAGGATGGTATGATTGAAATGTTGAATTACAGCCACAATGACATTCTTCACATTAGAAAGACTTTGATGTATACCTGTGCGACTGGAGATGTGTTCGATGTTGAATTCTGGGGTTTGTTTGGCATCGAACGCTGTACATATGCATGACCTTTTGTATTTGTTTCCAGCTTGTACTTCTTTACTAGTATTGTCATGAATTCTGTATTTGAGCTTACCCTTTTTGCGCTCCTTCTTTTTTATTTGCAGGTGAGTGGCTGGATCTTGGTGAGCATGACTACATGATCTTTGGCAGCCTGTTCTCGGAGCTCGAGCGTGTAGCTATTGATTTGAGCCAGGGGTGTTCTCCTGCATAGACAAGATCTGGTGTTATGAAGGGGCGGTTGGGAGCTATGAAAGGTTCTATGGCTGCTTGTGCAGAGGGCCCCTCTACAGCCAAGAATCCCATTGTGCAATTGATAGACAGTGATGATGATGCGTTTCACAAGATCGCTGGCATGGGAGGAGTCACCAGGAGTGCTGCTGCCAAGGGTGTAGCTCCCCTTGCTAGAACAGTGGGCCGTAGAGCTGGTATTGCTAGGAAGGATCCTGCTTTGAAGTCTTCCAATGTTACAAGCATTAAGTGTGCACCCAAAGCTCCTATAAAGTTTTGCTCCCCTATGTAGTAGCTTCACCCTCATAAATTCCTTCACCCGGACAAGGCTCGCAAGCTGTATAATCTGTTGCTTAGTGATGAAGGATGTGAGAAGTATGCCGAGTGAGTATATCTCGTGATGTTTCCTCTTCTTTTCTTCTGTTGTTTCTAACTGCTATATAAATATGACCTGAACTGCTCATTTTTATATAACTTGAACTGTTATGAATGCCTTATCTTGCTTCCCCTGCTTTTTGTTCTTGTGTGTGCTGCAGGACTGCATTCTCAATGATACCTCAGCCCGATGATAACGTAACTACCTTCACTGGCAAACACATATGGGAAGTTTTTGCACCTGGACAACTAATGGAGGGTGATGTAATGGACTTGCTCATTGATGATTGGAAGCGAGATCCCAAGAGAAATGTTGATTTCGCATCTGGAAAAAGGATCTTGCCAAGTCCATATTTCATCACGGTAATGAATCAGATCGTTTGTTTCTGTGAAACAAGACTACTTATTGTTTTACGAGTTTTAAAAATACTTTCCTTGTTGATCCTTTTCCCGTGTCTATTTCTTTTTGGCTTTTCACAGGTTGTGCTTGACTGTTCGTTTTACGGTGATGAAGATAAAGAGTTTAATGTGGAGAGGGCAGCGAGAGATTTCAAGAGCTATGTTAAAGATAGGGAAGACTTGCTCAATGCCGACCTTGTGAGATCTACTAGCTGATTTTTGGTTTTATTTGTTTGCTGTGATGCTAGTTTTTATTTTGAATATTTAATATCTCTTTTTTGGTCATTTGTTTTTAGGTCATGATGCCTCTATTCAAACCTATGGTTTTATCAAAGGATTTGAAAGTGTCGCACTTTTCCTTATATGTCATGAATCGGTACCGAAGTACCGTTGACATCCTTGACCCTTTACCTTATGGGAAGAACCATCGTCCTTCAAATAACACCTATCATAAAGACTATGAGAAGATTGTGAGTGGCATTTATTATCTGTACTAGATTAATTTTTCCGCCTCTTGTTTCTGCTTTTCTGAGACCTAAAATGTGTGGTTTCTTTTATTTTTTTTACAGATCTCTAGATTGGTGATGCGACCGTTGATAGAAAAACAATGGCGCAAATAATTATCCCAATCTTTCACGGTACGGTGTCTCCCGAAACGATGTGGTGCTCGCGATCTTGTAGATGCAATCACCATAGAAACAACACGCACACCCAACAAGAGGAAGTACGTGGACAATCTTTAGAAAGATCAGCAACAAATTAGAGCTAGAAGCCTCCAATATGCTAGCCTGAATTCACAAAGTAATCAACTTCTCAACTGATATTAACTCGTACAGTAAGATACCCCGACTTGTTCATGTCTGTGACTACCGCAAAATAAAATCCACCCCTTACACGAGGCACAGACTCCCTTTTATATGGTGCATGCAGGCACATGATACAAGGGCTTAGCCTGACTCTATTGTGAGTTGGTTTCCAAACCGACCTAAACAAAAGGACTTTCTCTCTCCTATCTCTATTAATTAGGAATTAACTAATTTTAAAAAATCCGGCAAGCTGATCGCAAGAATCCAAAACTAACACGTATCATTGACTTGACTTCGAATAACCAACACACGCACCTGTTGTACTCATCACGTATCAACACGGTGTTCTGAACTTCTTCTCAACATCATCTGTTGGTGCAATTCGAATTGAAGTTGCCCCATTAAATTTATTTGTCACCATCTCGCTGCCATGATAAAACTTGCTCGCCTGAACTGCCTGGTGGGTGCTATAAACAACAACATGCTCTCTCCTTTTCTGTCGTCGTGCGGGAACGACATATCTCTCATTTATTCCTTGATGATTTGTTGTATTAATAGTATCATTTTCGAAGGCAGATGGGGTCACATCATCCTCCCTCCCTTGAAGTGAAACCATCCCCGGTTTCGATCTATACTTTGCAGATCTTTTCTTGAACACTTCGCTGCTGCACTTTATATCCTTTGCATCCTTAGGAAGAATTGCATAAAACTCACCCTTATGCATAAAAGTGAATTTATTTGTTCGTCCATGATGAAGAGCGTTAACATCATGCTGCCACGGATGCCCCAAAATAAGGTGACAAACATGCAGTGGAATAATGTCGCATTCCACCTTATCAACTTAGCCATCAATAGAAAAAGGAACCTTCACCCTGTGAGTTACATTCACTTTGCCAACATCATTTATCCACTTCATATAGTATGGTCTTGGGTGCTCCCATGTTGGTAACAAAAGAGACTCCACCACATCTTTGCTAATCATGTTGCTAGCACTGCCACCATCAATTATCAGTTTACAGACTTCTCCCTTGATGGTACATGCAGTTTGAAAAATACTCCGCCGCTGTCCTTGTTCAACAATGGTCTTGTCATCTTGCTGGACCTTATGTGCTAGCAAACTCTCCATATCAGGATCATCTTGAGGATAACATAGTATGGTATCACCATGACCTCTTTTGATTCCATCCTCTAACTTAGGCATCTCATCAGATTCTGAAATACATTCCGCATCAACAAGTAGAACCCTTCATTGATTGGAACATTCATGCTTCATGTGTCCACGTCCTCCACACTTGTTCCAAATAATATTACGGTGATGCGATGACCTCGCACTAGATGAAACATGAGAACCTCCTTTGGCACAGCCGCCACTTTGCTCTGTTCAATGCTTCCCGACTTATAAGGAGTCGATTTAGCACTAAACCCACCATCAATAGGAGAAGAACCACGTCGCCCACTGTTGTAAGTTGGACGAGTCTCTGAAGCATGCTTCTCCAATACCCAATGTTCAGCATGCTCTGCTTGATGAAGCAACTCATGAATATCATTATACTGCATTAAATCAACACGGTCACGAATCTTTTTTTCTAACCCCTCAAAGAAACATACCATGGTCGCTTCCGCAGACTCACGCACAGTTTTACGGATCATCAAAACTTGCATCTCTTTGTAGTACTCATCAACTGATTTTGTACCTTGCACTAGACAACACAATCTACTATGAAGCTGGCGAGTGTAATTAGCAGGCACAAAACATTCCCTCATGATTCGCTTCATGTCAGTCCATGTCGCTGGTCGCTCGTGAGTACGGTTCTTATTATCCCACCATACAAGAGCATACTCTGTAAATTCCATGGATGCAACACGAACCTTCTTCTCTTCATAGTAGTTATGACCATCAAAATTTTGATTTACGCGCATCTCCCACTCCAAATATTTATCTAGGTCAGCACAACGTCCCGAGAATTCAGGTATGGTTATCTTGATTCGACCAAAACCATCATCCTCGTGGACACCATTGCCGCCATAGTCACGGCGCCGCCCAGCATGGTGGTGAGCCCCAGCATCATGCCGTGGTCAGTGAGGTAAGCCTCCACGAGCATAGGAATCCTCAAAAAAATAACCATCATCGTTGTTGTCACGGTCACGACATTGTCGTGGTGAGCGGGACTTCCGGGGTGCCACATCTCTCACTGAAGGCGCTGAACTGCTGCGGTGAGCCGATTAAGACTCTCAGTCACAACCTGTAGACTATCAGTGCGCTGTCGGTCACTGACAGTCAAACGCTCGTTCAACCCGTCCTCGACGCCTACAATATTTGCAGACAATTCCTCAACCCTTGTCCCAAGCTTCTTGTTGGCCCCCTTGATCGCCATTAGATGGATATGCAAATCATCACTTATCTCCAGACCATCCGGAAGCTCATCCACCTCCTCATGATCAGATTTGTGATGCCGCGAGTTCACCATCTTTCAAACAGTTGAGTCAAATAGCAAGAAAAAAATTGTACCGTGATCAACCTTGCTCTGAATACCACTTGATGCGACGGTTGACAGAAAAACAATGGCGCGAATAATTATCCCAATCTTTCATGGTACGGTGTCTCCTGAAATGATGTGGTGCTCGCGATCTTGTAGATGCAATCACCATAGAAACAACACGCACACCCAACAAGAGGAAGTACGTGGACAATCTTTAGAAAGATCAACAACAAATTAGAGCTAGATGCCTCCAATCTGCTAGCCTAAATTCACAAAGTAATCAACTTCGCAACTGATATTAACTCGTACGGGAAGATACCGCGACATGTTCATGTTTGTGACTAACCGCAAAATAAAATCCACCCCTTACACGAGGCACAACCTCCCTTTTATATGGTGCACACAGGCACACGATATAAGGGCTTAGCCCGACTCTATCGTGAGTTGGTTTCCAAACCGACTTAAACAAAAGGACTTTCTCTCTTCTATCTCTACTAATTAGGAATTAACTAATTTAAAAAAATCCGGCAAGCTGATCGCAAGAATCCAAAACTAACATGTATCATTGACTTGACTTCGAATAACCAACGCATGCACCTGTTGTACTCATCACGTATCAGCATGATGTTCTAAACTTCGGCTCAACATCATATGTTGGTGCAGTTCGGATTGAAGTTGCCCCATTAAATTTATTTGTCACCATCTGGCTGACATGATAAAACTTGCTCGCCTGAACTGCCTGGTGGGTGCTATAAACAACAACATGCTCTCTCCTTTTATGACGCAGTGTGGGCACGACATATCTCTCCTTTATTCCTTGATGATTTTTTGTATTAACAGTATCATTTGCGAAGGCACATGGGGTCTCATATTGGTCCAAGTAATGAGGGCTGTGTATGGTGATGCTTAGTATAATGCGAGCAAGCAGCCCAAATGGGAGGTTTTAGCAAAGAAACCAATGTTTGTCAAGGTTCCATTTCAAGGGCCAAATGAATGTGGCCATTATACTCTGAAGTATGCAGGAACGTATGATGGTGAAAAGATCATTGAGAACATTCAAAATAATGATGCGGGTTCTAGTTTAGTTTTCACTTTCTGTGTTTGGCTGATTGTCTATTCTTTTTTTATGTGTCATGATTTTTGATAATTTGTTTTGTTGTTTGCCAGCCACATATTGTTGATTGGAATGCTGAGGATCTGTATACAGTTGTGTTCAACCGGAATAACCAGGTTATGGTGGTGGAGCTTCTCGAGGAGGTTCAGGCTTTGGCTCTTGGTGCATAGAAGAAATGGTTATCATTTGCGTAGTGAATGGGATACTTGTGTGATTTATGTCTTGAAAGCATTGTAGGCTTTGTATGTAGTGTTTGGATATCTTGTCAACTATGTAATAACCGGTATACTTTGTGATGTTTTTAAGTGTGGCACAACGTTTTACAAACTTTTTTCCATGATGAGAATGTGGTTGAACAACTATTTCACTTGTTTATGCTTTATCGCGAATTTGTTTTGGTTAAGTTCTATTTTTACACTGAAGTCTTATACAATAGTTGAACTGAAACAATTTTTTTCAAGTGCATTATGAGTTGTTGCTGAAAAAGTGAGATTTATTTTATTTTCATCTGTCCCAACCTAAGTTCGACCTTTATAGTTGTTGTACCCTCTTTTCTTGTACTTATGGTATAGTTCTGTGAGTATCGAATTATAATTTCATACAACATAAGGCTTTTAAAATTTGGTGTCACAATAGTATTTGTGGATCTGGCGTGAGTGGAGTGACGCTTCCTTGTTATGTAGAACTGATGTCATATAATGTATTAGAACTGAAGTGTTTTTTGGGATTGAAATTATTTACGACGAAATTGCTACGTGATCTCTAGCCAGATTTTATTTAAATATAATAAATTTAGCAAAATTGGGAGCCAAATATTTATTCGAACTTCTTGCATTTTAGTAGTTGAACTTCATAGTAAAAGTTAAAGCACTAGTTTAAATTAGCTACATTTAACAGATAGCCCTATTAAGTTCATAATTATTTTTGTAGCATATATAGTTGAACTTCAAAGTATCATTGTTTTTGTAGCATATTTTTAATCCTTTTATCTATGCTAAAGAGGTAAATTTATTTTATTTTTATATTTGAATTTAGAATTATTTTGCCTGCAAACATGTATTTGAATGTTTCTATATTCAGTTTTCAAACTTTTTTGTACTAGTTTATATTTTCTTTGCCACGCGCTCTGGTTTATTCAGCAGGCCTTATGGGGTGGGGTGAGAAGAGTTTGGAGAGGAGGGAGTAACAATCGTATTGGGCCCTTTTTCGGCCCAAATGGCCCGTGCGTGGACTGTGGACTGCTGGCTGTGCGTGCGCTCTGAGTTTAGTCCCACCTCGCTAGCTGAGGGGGCTCTCAACCGATTTATAAGCGTTGCCATGCCTTGCCTGTCAAACTCCTATGTATACTGACCTGGGCGCTTATACACGACACTCGCTCTCTGTTCCATGACATGTGGGCCCTTGATGACTGGCCCACACGGTTTCGATTACTATGGATTTGCCAATGGTTCCGCCGTAGGCTCGAGTCCAAGTGTATCCTCCTGTGCGTGGCTGGCCTGTCCTTGGGCGGTCATCATTTTTTTGGTTGTTTGAAACTAGTACCTCACTGGTTAATGTGGACTGATGCTTATGTAGTTTGTTCTTGTGAATTTTTGTCCTTGGTTGAACTGTAATCTTTTTGATTGAGTCTTGGCCTTCTTTTTCAAGGAATTATTTGGTATCATCATAGTACTTACCGTATAAACTCAGTTGTACTGAGATTTCAATTGTACTAGCACTGTGATCATTTTATTTTGTGTTGTTTGAAACTAGTACCTTACTGGTCAATTTGGACTGGTGCTTCTGTCGTGGTTCTTGTGATTTTTCTCCTTGGTCGAACTGATATCTTTTTGATTTAGTTTTTGCCTTCTTTTTTCTAGGCTGTCGCTATTCTCAAGGCACTATTTGGTATCATCATAGCACTTGCCGTATAAACTAAGTTTTACTGAGATTTCAATTGTACTAGCACTATTATTCTTAGTGTGTCACTGTTTTAGGGAATGTGAACTGACGCTTCCCGTTCCTTTTTATTTTTGTAGAATGGATGTACCGTGTGTTCAAGTGTACCGGTACTTTCACTCCTAGTATACTAGTGACTATGTGATGTCTACTATGAAACATTATTCTTGTAGACACGTGTTGGGCCTTCAAGCACAGAGTTTTGTAGGATAGTAGCAACTTTCCCTCAGGTGGATGACGTAAGGTTTATCAATCCGTGGGAGGTGTAGGATGAAGATGGTCTGTCTCAAACAACCCTGCAACCAAATAATAAAAAGTCTCTTGTGTCCCCAACACACCAAATACAATGGTAATTTGTATAGGTGCACTAGTTCGGCGAAGAGATGGTGATAAAAGTGTAATATTGATGGTAGAAGTATATTTTTATAATCTGAATAAATAAAAACTGCAAGGTAGCAAATAGTAAACGAGCACAAACACGGTATTGCACGGTCCGTACTTTCGTGAGTGCAATCTCTCAACAGTGCTAATGTAATTGGATCATATAACCACCCCTCAAAGTGCGATGAAGAATCACTCCAAAGTTCCTATCTAGCGGAGAACATAAGAAGAAATCGTTTGTAGGGTACGAAACCACCTCAAAGCTATTATTTCCATCGATCTATCCAAGAGTTCATACTAAATTACACCAAATAATTCCATATTCATAATACTCAATCCAACACAAAGAACTTCAAAGAGTGCCCCAAGATTCCTACCGGAGAAACAAAGACAAGAACGTGCATCAACCCCTATGAGTAGATTACCCCAATGTCACCTCGGCAATCTGCGAGTTGAGTGCCAAACCATATATCATGTGAATCAAAATAATATCCCATTGTCACCATGAGTATTCATTTGCAAGACATATATCAAGTGCTCTCAAATTCATAAAATTTTTCAATCCGATAAAACGAAATCTCAAAGGAAAAACTCAATTCATCACAAGATAGAGAGGGGAAAACACCATATGGTCCGACTATATTAACAAAGCCCTCGCGATACATCAAGATCATGACATCTCAAGAGCACGAGAGAGAGAGAGAGAGAGATTAAACACATAGCTACTGGTACAAACACTCAGCCTCGAGGGTGGGCTACTCCCTCCTCATCGTGGTGGCCGCCAGGATGATGAGGATGGCCACCAGAGATGATATGGCCACCGAAGATGATTCCCCGCCTCTGGGCAGGCTGCCGGAACGGGGTCTAGATTAGTTTTCGGTGGCTATAGAGGCCTGCGGTGGCGGAACTTCTGATCTAGGTTAACTCCATGGGTTTCTGGAATTTTGGGGTATTTATAGGGTAAAGGGGAGGGGGTGGGGGAGGCCACCGAGGTGGGCACAACCCACCTAGGCGCGCCTGGGCCCCCATGCGCGCACTGGTGGTTTGTGCCCCCCTCGGGGCACCCCCAGGTGCTTCTCTGGCCCACCCTGGGTGTTCTGGTCCATAAAAAATCTCCCAAAAGTTTCGCGGCGTTTGGACTCCATTTGATTTTGATTTCCTGCGATGTAAAAAACAAGAAAAAACAGCAACTGGCACTGGGCACTAGGTCAATAGTGTAGTCCCAAAAAATGATATAAAATCGCTATAAAATGATTGTAAAACATCCAAGAATGATAATATAACGACATGAATACTTCATAAATTATAGATACGTTAGAGACGTATCAGCATCCCCAAGCTTAATTCCTACTCGTCCTCGAGTATGTAAATGATAAAAGAAATAATTTATGAAGTGTCAATGCTAGCCAAGTGCACAAGTTTGATCAATGACAATTTCAATCACTTTTCCTAGCATCATAACAACAATTCTTTCTTATAAAACTTCTCATGTTATAGTAGCAACCCATTCACATGTTAAAGTTCAAACAATGAACTCTCTTGAAACTCAACAACCTATGTTTTCAGTCACCAAGCAATTGCAATTCAACTTATTCAACAGAGTTTAAGTAAGAGCTCCACATACTCAACCATCGTATAGTCTTCTAGTATTGCTAACACGCACCGCATACACATGAGCAAAATGTTTCTACCAGACACATAGAAAGGTACATGCTTATAGTTTTGCCTCCCAACGTATTCACCTCCAGGGTGATGTCAACAATAATAACTCATGCTACCCATATCCATCTGGATATATGTGCCTAGATCTTTCCTCACCACATGATGCTTGCCGAAAGAGAAAAATAAAAAGGAATAGAGAGAATAACTTTGACTCTTTGCATAAAAGTAAATACTAAAAAGTAAAATATAGGCCCTTCGCAGAGGGAAGCAGAGGTTGCCATGCGCTTATTTGTTTGTATGCTCAACCCCTTAGTGCAAAAGAATGTCACGTTGTATTGCCCCTTATGATATCAAACTTTATTATGCAGTCTGTCGCTTCTATTCTTTGCCATCACAAGTTCGTACAACGCTCAATTTTCTCCTACACTAAATGATCTAACAATTTTAGAAGAAATTTTTATTGCCTTATTGCACCGATGACAACTTACTTGAAGGATCTTGCTCAATCCTTAGGTAGGTATGGTGGACTCTTGAAGATAAGATTTGGGTTTAAGGTTTTTTGGATGCACAAGTAGTATCTCTACTTGGTGTGGAATTTTTGGCTAGCAAGGATGGGGGGCAAGCACCACATGTTGAAGGATCTATGGCAATATAACTTCTATGTGAATATGAACAAACATAAACCATTCATTGTCTTCCTTGTCCAACGTCAACAATTTTGGCATATAATATTTTGATGGGGGCTCACAATCACAAAAGATTTCCATGATAGTGTATTTATATGTGAAAGTTCTCTTCCTTATACTAATTATTCGTGAATTGCTTGTATGACCAATATTGTGATTGTCAAGCCTCAAAAGACTTCACTTTGTAAACCCAATGTGAAGCTACCACTAGGCATGATATATTTTCATCTTCATGACATTCAATTTATTCAACAATTTACTCATATGATATAAGTGAGGCACAAGAGTAAATGACAAGCTACTCCAAAAAGATATAAGTGAAGATCATGAGCATAATATTTCTTTCTCTCAAATTAATTTAAGTGAAGCAAGAGAGAATTTCTTCAAAAATATTTAAGCACACCGTGCTCAAAAAGATATAAGTGAAGCACTAGAGCAATTCCATAGAAAAGAGCTTCGTTGACGGGATATGAATGTCGCTTACTTTGCCTCCCCGGCAACTATTTGAGGACTCTAATTTATTAAAAAAAACTTTCAGATCTAAGTATTTTATAAAACAGCAAGCAAAATGAAAATAAAATGACATTATAAGAATAGCACAACTCATGTGAAGAAGCAAAAACTTAGGCTCAACCGATACTAACCGATAATTGTTGAAGACGAAAGGTGGGATGCCTACAGGGGCATCCCCAAGCTTAGACGCTTGAGACTTCTTGAAATATTATCTTGGGATGACTTGGGCATCCCCAAGCTTGAGCTTTTGTGTCTCCTTAATTCTTCTCATATAACGGTTTTCCTAAATCTCAAAAGCTTCATCCAAACAAAACTCAACAAGAACTCGTGAGATAAGTTAGTATAAACCAATGCAAAAACCTTATCATTCTATACTGTAGTAAATCACTAAAATTATTATTGAACATTGCATACTAAATGCCTCTGCATATTTAATACTCCTATCCTCAAATAGAATCATTAAACAAGCAAACATATGCAAACAATGCAAACATAACAGCAATCTGTGAAAACAGTACAGTATGTAAAGAATGCAAGAGTATCAATACTTCACTAACTCCAAAAGTTATGCAAATTTACCACACTGTAGAAAATTTGTCAGAGCTTATTTTGCAAAAAGTTTCAACATTTTATCATATTCTGACTTTCCTAGGGAATGTTTGCAACAACGGTAAACTTTCTGTTTTCAAACAGCAACATGTATACTTGCAAAATAAGCATAGTAAGGGCTATCATTGCCACTTTTATTGAAATAAAAGATGCACAAAATTATTCTAAATAACAGAAAGAAAATCCTAACAAAATAAAATTATGCTCCAAGTAAAACTCATATCATGTGATGAATGAGAACATAACTCCAAGTGAGGTTACCGATAATGTTGGAGACGAAAGAGGGGATGCCTTCCGGGGCATCCCCAAGCTTAGTTGCTTGGATCTTCCTCGAATATTACCTTGGGGAGCCTTGGGCATCCCCAATCTTAGGGTATTGTCACTCTTTATTCTCCTCATATCGACATCTCACCCAAAACTTGAAAACTTCAATCACACAAAACTTAACGGAACTTTGTGAGATGGTTAGTATGATAAAGAGCAAACCATTTCACTTCTGGTACTGTCAAAGACAAGATTAATAATTGTTCTCACACAATGCCTACTGTAGCATATCATTTCCACAATTTATATTGAGCAATATAAGCCATGGAAACTAGAAAACAAGCAAACTATGCATTGAAAACAGAATCTATCAAAAACAGAACAGTCTGTAGTAATCTGTACTCCAACCGTATTGGTGGTACTCCAAAAATTATGAAAAATTAGGACCACGTGACCAATTTGTATATTAATCTTATTAAAAATGAATTGGTATTTTATCACTCTTCTGTTAAAAATGAGAATTATTTTCGTGAGCGCGAAAGTTTCTGTTTTCAGCAAGATCAAATCAACTATTACCCAACATGATCCCAAAGGCTTTACTTGGCACTTTATTAAAACAAAAACAATAAAAATGATTACTACAGTAGAATAATCATGTGAACACACAAAAACAGTAGGTAAAAGTTTTGGGTTGTCTCCCAACAAGCGCTTTTCTTTAATGCCTTTTAGTTAGGCATGATGATTTCAATGATGCTCGCACAAAAGATAAGAATTGAAACATAACGGGGGCATCATGAAGCATATGACTAGCACAATTAAGTCTAACCCTCTTCCTATGCATATGGATTTTGTGAATAAATAACTTTTGGGAGCAATAATCAACTAGCATAGGAAGGCAAAACAAGTGCAGCTTCAAGATTTTCAACACATAGAGAGGAAACTTGATATTATTGCAATACCTACAAGCATATGTTCCTCTCTCATAATAATTTTCAGTAGCATCATGAATGAATTCAACAATATAAATATCACACAACGCATTCTTTTCATGACCCATAAGCATAGAATTTTTATTACTCTCCACATAATCAAATTTATTCTCATGCATAGTAGTGGGAGCAAACTCGACAAAATAACTATCATGGGATTGAAAATTAAAATACCGATGCCAAGTTTCATGGTTATCATTATTCTTTATAGCACACATGTCATCACCATAATCATCATAGATAGGAACTTTGTTACCATACTCAATTGAAACCTCTTCCAAAATAGTGGATTCATCACTAAATAAAGTCATGTCCTTTCCAAATCCACTTTCATCAATATAATGATCATAAATAGGAGGCATGCAATCATTATAACAAATATGCACATCAAATCTCGGGGGACTAAAAGTAGCATCTTCATCAAACATAGCATCCCCAAGCTTATAGCTTTGCATATCATTAGCATCATGGATATTCAAAGAATTCATACTAACAACATTGCAATCATGCTTATCATTTAAATATTTTGTGCCAAACATTTTATTGACTTCTTATTCTAACAGTTGAGCACAATTTTCCAAACCATCATTTTCAAGAAAGATATTATAAAGATGATCAATAATATGATGCAACCGCACTTCCATTTTTTTGTAGTTTTCTTTTATGAACCAAACTAGTGATAAAACAATAAACTAAAATATTCAATTGCAAGATCTAAAGATATACCTTCAAGCACTCACCTCTGTGGCAACGGTGCCAGAAAAGAGCTTTATGTCTACTACACAACTTTATTCTTATAGACGCGTGTTGGGCCTCCAAGCGCAGAGTTTTGTAGGACAGTAGCAATTTTCCCTCAAGTGGATGACCTAAGGTTTATCAATCCGTGGGAGGTGTAGGATGAAGATGGTCTCTCTCAAACAACCCTGCAACCAAATAATAAAAAGTCTCTTGTGTTCCCAACACACCAAATACAATGGTAATTCGTATAGGTGCACTAGTTCAGCAAAGAGATGGTGATAAAACTGTAATATTGATGGTATAATTATATTTTTATAATCTGAATAAATAAAAACAGCAAGGTAGCAAATAGTAAACAGGCACAAACACGGTATTGCATTGCTTGAAAATGAGGCCTAGGGTCCGTACTTTCGCTAGTGCAATCTCTCAATAGTGTTAATATAATTGGATCATATAACCACCCCTCAAAGTGCGATGAAGAATCACTCCAAAGTTCCTATCTAGCAGAAAACGTAAGAAGAAATCGTTTGTAGGGTACAAAACCACCTTGAAGCTATTCTTTCCAATCGATCTATCCAAGAGTTTGTACTAAACTAACAGCAAATAATTTCAGATTCATAATACTCAATCCAACACAAAGAACTTCAAAGAGTGCCCCAAGATTTCTACCAGAGAAACAAAGACAAGAACGTGCATCAACCCTTATGCGTAGATTACCCAATGTCACCTCGGGAATCCTCGAGTTGAGTGCCAAAACGTGTATCAAGTGAATCAAAATAATATCCCATTGTCACCACGAGTATTCATTTGCAAGACATATATCAAGTGCTCTCAAATCCATAAAAGTATTCAATCCGATAAAACGAAATCTCAAAGGGAAAACTCAATTCATCACAAGATAGAGAGGGGAAAACACCATATGGTCTGACTATATTAACAAAGCCTTTGATACATCAAGATCGTGGAATCCCAAGAACATGAGAGAGAGAGAGATTAAACACATAGCTACAAGTACAAACCCTCAGCCCCGAGGGTGGACTACTCCCTCCTCATCGTGGTGGCCGCTAGGATGATAAAGATGGCCACCGGAGATGATCCCCCCTCCGGGCAGGGTGCCGGAACGGGGTCTAGATTGGTTTTCGGTGGCTATAGAAGCCTGTGGCGATGAACTTATGATCTAGGTTAACCCCGAGGGTTTCTGGAATTTTTCGGAATTTATAGGGAAAATAGGGCGTGCGGGAGGCCACCGAGGTGGGCACAACCCACCTGGGTGTGCCTGGGTCCCCAGGCGCACCCTGGTGGGTTGTGCCCCCCTCGGGGCACCCCCAGGTGCTTCTCTGGCCCATCCTGGGTGTTCTGGTCCATAAAAAATCTCCAAAAAGTTTCGCGGTGTTTGGACTCCTTTTGATATTGATTTCATGCGATGTAAAAAAACAAGGAAAAACATCAACTGGCACTAGGCACTGGGTCAATAGGTTAGTCCCAATAAATGATATAAAGTTGCTATAAAATGATTGTAGAAGATCCATGAATGATAATATAACGACATGAATACTTCATAAATTATAGATATGTTGGGGACGTATCACTATGAAATACGCACTGATGGTTCTTGGCTTTTCCTGTTGCAGTACTTAGTAATTTTCTAACGACTATAAGCATGATGTTATTAGTACTGAATGTTGTCCTCGACTGCAACTTAGTCTTTTTAGTGTTCTTCTAAAACTAAAAACTAATTTTTAGTGTGATAGTACTACCGTACAGGACTAAGCTGTACTGAGCGTCCAAGGTTACTATTTGCTGTTGTCCTTAGTCTGCCACTCTTTTTGTGAAAATGTCCATGTGTGATTTCTTGCTCCATGACTAGTGCTGTGTAGCAGCCACAAAGTTTCATTCAAAACCTACTTCAACTTCAAATGATGGATAAACAAAATAGGAAGCTAGAAAACTTGTTCAATGACATAAGCAAATGATGTACTTGATGACATAAGCAAACTTGTTCAGCCCTGACACACATAACATAAGCAAGCTGGTTCAACCTAACAAAAGCAAAATACAAATTTGAAACAACAAGATAAAGGAAAAGCACAAGCGCAAGCAACACGAAGGCAGAGTTTGATGTCTCTTCATCTCGCGTAGTGGCAGTGGTAGTAGGGGTCAGCCTCCTGCTCTTTTGAAATTTCCCAACCTGTTATGATGTTGTCGATTATCTTCCATGACTTGTACGTGGCTTAAGCATCTATTCCCATGTACTCGATGAGCTTGTCTGGTAGCAGGCTGATCCCCCACAGTTTGTGGTCTTCCTCCTTGTCGATCTTCTTCTTCATGCTTTTGTAGAATGGGTGGATGTCGCTGGCTGCAACATCATCCAAGGAACCATACTCTTTTCCGGTGCCTGGGACTCTCTAGTTACGCTGAATGTCGGTGAAGTTCTCGGGGTTGATCTCCAAACCAGACATCTTCAGCTTCTCTTTGTCACCTGCAATGCTGAAACCTACAAATGTGTATAGTTTCTTCTCCTGCAGGAACTCTTTGAGGCGTTTGGGCCTGCAAGGGGGAGACACATATTGAAGATTAGTGTTCTTTTGTTGAAGATTTAATTCTTCTGTTTTTTGGTTTACAAGTGATAATCCATGAGGTAGATGCTTATATAGTATAAGTCATGGATGAATGTAGTTCAGAAACTAGTACACAAACTTCTGAAATTAAATTCAAGTACACCATGTTAATTTTCTTTTTTGGCATCTTCAGTGCTTCACCAAATGCTTCACAAAGTTCAAGAACCTATAAATAGAGTAAATGATCTATGTGCTGCTTACTTCAAGTTTAGATTTATTTTTGTTGAATAAAAGACCTATACCAGTTCTTGACCAAGTTCTTACTTTATTTATTGCTGCTGAAAATAACATTATACCAGGTTCAGAAACTAATTTTGTACATCAAGTTCAGAAACATCTTTTAATACATCAACTCTATAAACTACACTAGTGCATCAAGATCAGAAACTATGCTAGTACATCAAGTTCAGAAATTAATCTGGTGAACCAATTTCAGATGCTAATCCAGTGCATCAGTTTCAAAATATATTATAGTGCATCTACTTGAGAAACATGTACTAGTGCATCCACTTCACAAACTATAGTAGTCCATCTAGTTGGGAAACAAGTTTAATGAAATTTTTAGGGAGTAGTATTAACAGAACAGATGAATGAAGAGTAGTATGGATCACCATTTTGTGGCCGCTGCGATGTGGTACACCAAGCAGAGTTCCTCCACGCATAACTGCAGGACTATTGACATGTGGGGAGGTTCATCTTTTCCAGTAAACTCCACATCAACTCCGATGAAGCTAGGATACAAGCCGCCGGCCTTCATCCTGAGCCTGCTCATCATTTCATTGGCCTTGTCTGGTTCGCTAGTGTAGACGATCTCCAACATCTCCTTGCCGTGGAGCTCAACCCCTGTGAGGGTTCGGGTGTACTCACGCTTCTCGCCGGGGACATGAACGTCGTCGAGGTTGCTGCTCTAGTCGGACGTCTCGCCGATGATTCTTGGCAGACGGTTCCTCGGCCATTGCCCTCCTCCGGCGACCATGAGCTTGGAAGAGAGATGTTTGTGGGTTGTTTCTAGTGGAGATGGAAGCGGCAATGTTGGTTTTTGGAGATGTGGCAGGGATGGAGTCGATTTGGGGCTTTTTGAGGGCGTGGTTTGGGACGTGGGGGAGGCGGTTCTTCCCGATCGTGGGGGGAGTGGTCGTGGGGTCGCCGTTGCAGTCCGCCGTGGCAACCACCCAGTGGGTGGCGTGGGTGGTGGCCTGGAAGAACCAACCATCCAAGCCAAGGTTTTTTTTACTATCGCACTGATCCATCTTGTCAAGCTGTACTTATCAGCTGCTTATCCCACTTGCACGTCTCAGGGTCGGTGATGATGTCATTTTTTACTGTTTAAGTGATGCATATTTGTGATGTTTTTAGTGTGGAGGTTAAGTCTTATTTTTGCACTGATGTCTTATACACTAGTTGATCTCAAAACGTTTTTCAGTGCATTGCGAGTTGTTTCTCAAAACCGGGACTTACTTTCTTTTCATCTGTCCCAACCTAAGTTAGGCCTTTATAGTTTTTGTACCCTCTTTTTAGTGTACTTATGGTTTAGTGTTGTGGGTACTGAATTGTAATTTCATAGAGCGTAAGGTTTTGAAAGTTGGTGTCATAATGGTGTGTGGATGTAGCATGAGTGGCCTGACCCTTCCTGGTTTTGTAGTACTTATGTCATATGTATGTTTGAACTGATTTTTTTTGCGATTGAGATTATTTACGACGAAATCTTTAGTTGAGTTCTAGTCAGATTTTATATAAACTAGATAATACACCCGCGCATTGTTGCGGGAATTGTTAGTCTTATTCACATGATAATATATAAAATGAATAACTTTACTTGCATACTAGATATATGATATTAAGATGAAAATTTTGCAATGAACACAATACTGAGTATATTTTATAAAAAATGCAAAATGTGAATTATGCATTCTATTTTTTTTGCTAATTATAGTCATGTGACATACCTAATCTCATGTCATTTACATATATTTGAATGATATAAACACATAAATGTAGGGATTCCAAAATGAAAATACTATGATCAGTTATGTACAAATTGCCATTTTGAGACATTTATCGTGCACTATGTGGGACTCTTGTTACTCTTCATACTTAGATCTGCAGAAGGAATGAAAATCGAACTCGAATATTAGCCATTGTAGTAGCTACATTTGAGTGATGGGGCTCCAATATCAAAATAGGAACAAAACCAATTATGATCATTGGAGCAAAAGAATACCCATCCTTTTCTCTCCTTCGAGTGAGTTCCAAACATTTATCTAAACACGATAAGCTGAAAATAGCATGATGACTTATACATAGATAAGCACCAAGGTCCAAATTATCATGTTACAAATGGAATTCATTTGCAACAAAAATAAATTATACATGACAATTTATAAGATACATTAAGGAAATTAAAATAAAGAATGACAATTTTGTGGTTTAAGATCTCAAACATGATGAATTCTTTCTTATAAATATTGGACTATAGGCATATCCTAAACACAAATAGCATGAAGTTGGGAAATTAGATACTGCATGGAAATTACATCATTTGATCTGTCACATTAACTTCCCATCTATCTTGATCAATGTCCTTATGATCCTCCATTTGGTATATATTCCACGGAAGTTTATCCCAACAATATACACTTGGAAAACACAATACTACCTGATTAGCAAATGAGTCGTACGTCTCTATCATTGTGTTGGAGCAAACATGTTTTCCTAAAAAAACATCATGTCTTTGGAAAGCTCATCAAATGCAGCTAGAGATAGTACCAACATTGAAGCAATGTGTCAATGTCATGTCCTAGTGGTGAACCTTCCAATATTCTTGTCTACTACTGCATGTTTTCTTCATATAAAACATACTTTCTCCATGGCAAAGGTCAAATAATATGGAGACCATAATGGAAGCTTTCCTGTCCGCTGATACACTATGAAGAATGAGCTGAATATATTATCTACTCTCCTAAATAAACTTCATGATATTATCCCTACAACACGAAAGCCAATAGAAAAGTTGTATAGACATTTACTTATGACCCACGAGCAAAGCAGAGAAGTGCATATCCATCGTATTATGATGTATGAAACAATACAATCATTATCAACTTAGAATCAATATAAATGCAGATAGCTTACACCTAGCTAGATGAAATCAGTTAGTAGTTCAATGTACACAAATGCAGAACACTTGAGCACAAACACAATCAACATGGATTAATTTATTTGGATTGCAGACTAAGGCATAGCCTAGTGGTGGGAAGGGGCTGATGCCTTCCCACCCACCCAGGTTCAAGGCATGATACTTGCAATTTGGGTTTGTTGCACCAATTATACTGTAAGGGTTTCCCTTACAGTCTTTCTCTCAAAAAAATAAATTTATTTGGATTCATAACCAACATACATAAGCAAAAGAACACATGTAGATACAAGGCCCAGAAGGCTTAGTGAAAGGAGATGAGTGGCAACTACAAAAAAAATGCTTGGAACTTAAAGTGGGTACATACCATAGATAACACGTGTTGCTGATGATATGTTCTATATCTACTTTTCTCTAGAAGGGAGCACAATGACTTATCACATCCTCAGTTCCTCATGCATTTTTTTGTAATTTGATTCAAGACATGAAGAACCACTTCCAATATGTGTGCATACTGTAGCAGCAACATAATAAAGGTCATATGCTAGGCAACATAAGTACGTGAAGTCCATCATAAGGATTTATATTCAACCTTCTTTGGTCCTCTAGAAATAATCTTGTCATCATGATTGTAGTCCCAATATTAGAATCCTGCTGTACAAATTATCAACTTCCAATTCTAAGGCGAGATTTCATAATCGTAAGGATGGGCAAAAAATGACACTACATGGTCAATGATGATGCATTTTCATATTTCACAAAGCAAAGAGACATTATGTGATAAATTAAATATAGAAGATCCACAACTCTCAAGAAAATCAGGGAAAATGACCATCTCGTATCGATATCAAACCTTGTCAAAAATAGAAATGTAGTCGTGTAGAGAAAAGATCCCTTTGATTACAGATGACCGGATCTTTGATCTAGGTCTGGCGATGCATACCTTGAATCTGTAACTTGTGACGGATAGAAGTAGCAGAGAAGTGATGAAACACTTCATAGTCACCGGCAACGTCGTTAATCTTGGGTGGAACATCCATCCATCCAGATAAAATAGTCAATAGAGGACCAGCATCCTGATGACTAGTGTCCAATGGTGAGTCGGGGTGTGGCGACCAATTTTATGTTGGGCGACTACTACCAAACACAGAATAGACACAAATCGCCAGCCACCGATCGGAATTGGATGCAAGGGTTCACTTCCATAATTTTGAAACCACGCAGGCAAAGAAAAAACTCCAAATCTGGATTCCCAAGTTATAAACAGAGGTCCTCCCACCTCCCACATGAGCGATGACGGGCTGATGGCACCGCTGGTGACTTGTAATAGCCTGTTTTTTGGCCCTTTTCTTTTTCTTAATTTATTGGTTTTTGCTCTGTTTTTCTTTTTGGAGTGGTTCTGTGGCCTTGTCACCTCAGAAATCATCTTCATTTCCTCTCCCAAGTGAATCATGATCCTAAAAACTTTGCCAAGATCATGTCACTCCACTGCTTGACCAAACCCTAATTTATTTTTCTGGGGGAAATTCCTTTTCCTATTAAAGGAATAACCCTATCTGCCCTAGGTTATGAAGCAACCTATATTTCTGCCCATCCAAAAATCCCCAAATAATTCTTATAATTTTTTTGGGTCATATCTTCCTCAAATATGGTAAAATATTCATTGGTCATGTTTCTCATCATGCTCAATACATCCATTTCCTATTCCGTCGTAAATGGCACATTGTGAAGTAAGTGCTATTTATCTTTGCCCATTTGACCCCAAACTTTTTGGACATCTTTTACTGTCCAAATAATTGACTTGTAGCAAAATTCAACTTTATTTTCCTAGCCAAACTTCCTCAGTGATTTTTCAAAGTTCCTATCTGAGGGAAGCCTTTGTGAAGGAAGTGCTAGATAGGGTTATCCAAATGAGTTGAAATTTTGAACACTACTTCATGTGCTCATATTATGACACTCCTCCAAATTTCAGCCCCATCCAATCACCTATGCGAGCACAGGACCAAAGTTTTGGTTCTGGCAATATTTTCAGATTGTGAAGCAAGTACATTTTATATTTCTTCATTTTGCCTGAAAATTTTCCAGTGCATTCTCATGACCATAAAACCTCTCTACACCAAATTTGGGACCGATTCATCAAGCTAATAATCCTCAAGAATTTTTGCAAGTTTTTGTCCAGAGGAGATGTTTGTGAAGCAAGTACCACTTTGGCTTGTCCAATTGGTATGAAAATTTTACAGCATCTTACTATGACCAAATCATTAGGACCTACCAAATTTCAGATCAAGTTGAAGCTTCATGTGATTGCATCATCCTAACATAGTTTCTAGACCATAATGTGAGTTACAAAGCAACTATATTAGTTTGTGCTCCATTATGCTCCAAAACCTCCAGGATTATAGTCCTTCCTAAGCTAATCACCCCAGACAAACCTTTTGGACCCAACCAAGTTATTGAGGATCAACAGTACACGTTCAAGTTCACTGTAGTAAACTTCACAGGTTAATTACCATTTGACCAAAGCAGTTTTCATCGATCTACCACCGCAGTTGAAACCTCCCCTGAAAGGACTTACCACTAGACAACATGTTGAAGCCCATCTCCCCCGCTACATGCCAGTGCATGCGGTGACCGCGTTAATGGCATCACAGTGCACGTGCTCTGTGTGCAGTGGCCGCGTCCAGTGGCCGTTTGTGCTTCGGCACCTCCTCCTCTCGCTGCCTTCGCGCGCGTGACCATGACCAATGTCTTCACCTTATCGTCGCCACCCTTGGACAGCTCACCCCCTCCGTCCGCTTCCTCACCGACGCTCGCCGCCGAACGCCCATGGGAGCACAGTGCGCCGACCATCGTCTTCCTCCCCTTCTCTTCCTCCCTGCGCCCCTTTGGCCTCCTCCTCCCCGTGAGCTCTCCCCTGTGCCTCCCTCATCGCCTGCCTCCGAGCTCATGCGCATGCACACGCGTCCGCGAGACTGTCCACGCGTCTGCGGCAACGCCAGCACAGCTCCCTCTCCCCTCGGCTATTTAAGCAGCCCCGAGGCCTCCTGACCGCGGCAAGCTCTTCGCCTCACTCCACTACCCCCTCGAACCCATCCGTTCGATTCCAGAGCCTCTCATTGCCTCGGTTGGCCACCATGGCCGCCGCGGCCTCCCTCCTAAATTAGCTCGAGTCCGAGCCTCCCTCTCCCTCTTTCCACCCCTAGTAGATAGCCCGGAGCATCCAGAGCCTCCCCGCACCTACCCCTTCTCCTCAGATTGCCTGGAGCGCCAAGATCACCGGCGGCCGAAGCTCTCCTCCGCCACGGCCGTGTTCTCCCCCGTTTAAGAGCTCCCCGGCGGAGACGACCCCCACCAGGCGCTGCAGCTCTATCCCCTGAGCGCTTCGGTAGGTCGGGCGCCGCCTACGGTGGCCGGAGTCGCCGGCGAGCCTCGTCAGGGCGGCCTTCTCCCTCGGCCAGGCGCGGGCAGGCACGCGAGGAAGAGGAAGGACCTGCCAGCGGGCCTCACGTCTCTCTTGACCCCACCCGCCAGCCACACGCGTTGACCCCTGCCGTCCACGTCAGATAAGTGGAAACGCGTTTCGTCGAAATACATTTTCGTTTAGTGAAAGCGTACTTTGGTCTTAGTTCGGTTGGAAATATGCTTTCTATAAGAGAAGGCGTATTCCGATTTAACTACGGCTAGAAATACGCTTTCCGTGCTGAGAAGGCGTATTCAACTAAATGCGCTTTCTGTTTTTCAGCTCAGGGGCCTACTTGTAGAGGGTCTTTTTACAGATTGGTCCCTGAACTTCGTCGGGCTATAACTTTTTGCTCACAACTCTGTTTGAGGTGAATCCAAAGATCACGTCTTCGTTTCGTCGAGCCTGTTCTATTGGTTCATTTTCACTATGGTTTGACATACTTGAAATGACCACTTTGCCCTTGCCCGTAAACAACCCCTTTGAGAGAGTACTGTTTCTGGTGATTCTTTCTGTGGCTTCACCGCACTTCTTCTCGGTGATTTCTTCATCCCCAGGCAAGCCACAACCACCATTTGCATGATAGACATGCAGTAGCATTGATTTTCAACTTGAATCTTTAATAACTATATGTTTGTTTTGCTACTGCTGTCGTCATTTTGGTCATGCTTGTGGATCGGTGATTACTGTCATGCTATGTTTCTTGCACTCTGTTATCATGAACTACTTGCTAGTATTACTTTCATATTGCCATGCTTGATAGTAGTACATGTTGGGTTGGTCATGTTCTTTGGTGCATGACTAACGTTGGTTACCGAGTACTGTTAATATGCATTGTTCCTTTGCTGCTAGTTGGTTAAGTGTTTACTCGGTAATGTTATTAATGTGTTCTTGCATGGTATTTATTGTTGATGCTAGTGGTCATGTTATGCTATGAGTAGTGTTGTACTTGTGATATTCATGCTCGTCATTATGCCATGCTTAGTTGGAGATGATTCATTATTGATATGGTGGATAGTTATGTTGCACCCCATGCTTATGTTGATATCATGTCATGCATTGTAATTGCATCATGTTATTTTATCATGGCTCAACATATTGCATTCAAGTTTAACCAGATTAAATTGAACTTGAACAACTGTTGGCTGAGTCATGGTGCCACCATATCGAACTGACCAGTGCAACCACGCTTGCCTTTATGGGAAGGTCCTAACTGGGTCTATTGTCATGCCTCTTGCCGGTGCGTCCAACAAGGGAAAGTTATGGGCGCACGCTACCCTGATCAGGTAGGCGGACATAAGCCTTGTGTGCCCGTTGTTGTTGTATGGATCCTTGTCCCTGTTTGGGACCGTTTTGCCACAATGGTGGCCGTTTTGCCATGACGGTGGCAGTTGGTGCCTTTGGTAGGCACGGGGCCACCCATGTCCTAGCCCAGAGGGGAGTTGGTCAGAGTGACCGGGAGAGTGTCATGGTAGTTGATCGGTTTCATCGGAATGCCATTGGTCCACCCGAATGGGAGCGCGAGGCCATCAGTTCCGTGCTGTTGGTACGGTGTGCTAACCTCTGCAGAGTGTATATTAAATCTATCGATAGCCGTGCCTGCGGATAAGGGCCCAGTTCGTGTCGGTCACACTATGGGTCAACAGTATTAATAATAACTTGATTAATAACAACCCCGGTTCGGTGATGAGATAAGTTGGTTATATGATCCATGGATGATCACCGTTTGGTTACGAGGTAACCCGTTGAGCCCAGAGTGGTTCCGTTTGGGATCCGTGAATGATCACCATTTGGTTACGAGGTAACCCATTGAACCAAGAGTGGTCCCGTTCGTGATCATGAGATGATCACCGTGGTATCGAGGATACCAAGTTGTTGCATATTCGTGATGTTATGCGAGAATCGTGGGTAAAGATCAAGCTCCTTTTGGTCATTTAATGATTACTACGGTATTGTTTATACCAAGCTTGATTTGATCCTGAGATGATCGTGTGATGTCCGAGGTTGGTAAGTGATGCCTGTGATGGTTACGGGGTAACCCGAGCAGAATAAATGGTGCATATAGTGTCATCATGTTGCATGCTAGTATCATCATATTGTTCCAGCTGTATCATGTTCATGTGGTTCATGCCATGTTATTCTGATGATCTCATGATAAATTCCTGCTTAATCTGTAATTGCCAAGCTGTTGTTTGTCTTGAATGCTTCTGGTTATTGTGAGCTTGCAAGTACATTCAATGTACTGACGTGGCGTGTCATGCCAGTTTGCAGGTCATGCCGTGAGTGCTTGATTGCTTGTCGTGGTTTCCATTCGTGCGAGCTAGGATAAACGTTCCAGCCAGAGTCCCCGCGGATTGGAGTTCACCACTGTCGTTGTTGTTCCGCTGCTAGAAGTTATTCCGCTGTATCGTGTTGTTCTGCTGCTTGCATGGAGCAACCGTGGCAGGCGTAGTGTCGCCGTGCCGATGTTATTCACTGTAATATCGGATACCTTGTAATCATATTCGTGTAATAATAGAAAGCTGCTTTGTTCTATGCTAAGCAGTGACGTATTCCAGAAGACTTCTCCTTGATCTCTAGGCTGGAATACGGGGCATTCCGATTTCTCTGAGCTGGGGTGCCACATGACTTCTATGCACAGTACCTGCAAAAGAAAAGAGAGGCTAATCCCATATCCTTTTGCTTCTTGTGTGGTGCTGTAGTGCCTACTAATTAATCAATCAAGCAGCTACATGTAGTGGAGCCGTGGAGTTGCGCTTGGATGACTGGATTAGCTATGTACATACCTAGCTGGATTGAAGCCGCTGACCTTCTCGAGCATGACGTAGGACATGTCCTTGAGCCTCTTGACTTTCGGCGCATCCATAGCCTGGATCTGCAGCGACATTGACGGTGACGAGACCTTGCCGTCGGTCTCATCGTGCTGCTATGTATGCAGCAGATTGGCACGCTGTCGATGGGGACACTGCCGAAGTAGCGTGAGACAGGATCCCAGCCGCCGCGCCGGCCTATACAGAGGGGAAATGGGCATTGATGGGTTCGACTAAATTGAGGGGGTGGGAAGACGGGACGTTCTGTAATCTTGGTCAGGCTCTGGTCGGTATCTCTTCCCCTGCCGGTAACGGGTCAATGACGTGGTTTTTCTGTAAGCTGATCAACCTGTTGTGGGTCCCACCTGTGAGTGAGTAATGGAACAATGATGTGGCAGTGTTGCTGATGTGGATAGGCTGCATGTCAAGAGAAATACTATAGTGGGGATGAACTATTTAGGTATTATAGATAAGAAATTTAGCAGAATTGACAAACAATATCTATTTGAACTTCTTGCATTTTAGTAGTTGAACTTGAAAGTAATACTTAATTCGCTGGTTTAAATTATGTACATTTAAAAGATAGCCTATTAAGTTCTCTGCTTTTTAATTTTTCATTGTTTTTGTATCATATATTTTTTATTTTTTTATCATCCGTGGTGCAGAGCTAAAATTATTTTTATTTTTGTATTTAAAATTATTTCCTGCGAACAAGTATTTGAACTTTTCTATTTTCAGTTTTGAACATTTTTTTGTAGTTTATATTTCTTTGCCCCCCGCTCTGCTTTATTCAACTAGCTTATGGCTGGAGTGTTTGGAGACGATGGAGGCTATTGTGCCCTTTTCTAGCAAAATGGCCCGCGCGGGCGATTTGAGGACTGTTGGATGTGCGTGTGCTCTAGGTTTAGTCCCACTCGGCTAACCGAGGGGGCTCTCGACCTATTTATAAGCGCTGCCGAGTCCTATTGGTCGAACTCCTCTGAATACTTACCTGAGCGCTTATACACGGCGCTCACTCTCTCTCATGACCTGTGGCCCTAGTCGGCTGGTCCTGCGTTGTGCCGATTACTAGGGATTTGCTAACAGTTCCGCCCTGGGCCCGTGTTCAACTATGTAGCTGCGTCAGGGCCTGCCTATCTCCGGGCGGTAAATTTTTATTTTTTTTTGGTTTGAATCCAGTACTTGACTCCACCAGTAATGTGGATTGGTACTTTTTGTTGTAGTTCTTGTGAGTTTTGTGGAAGTGTTATCTTTTAATTGAGTTTTTGCCTTCTTTTTGTGTTTGTTTTTGTGATTATTCTCAAGGCTCTTCTGGTATCATTTTAGCACTATAGTACTTGCGTGTAAACTAAGTTGTACTGAGAGTTCATTCATAGTAGCACTTATGTTCTTAGTCTGACATTTATTTCTTTGAGGGATTGCAAATTGATTCTTCTTTGTACTTTTTATTATAGTAAATATGTATTGTCCGTTCAAGTGTACTAGTACTGTCATTCTTAGTCTGCAAGTGACCAATATATGTGTGTGCTGATGCTTCTTAACTTTTTCTGTTGTAGTACTTGTTAATTTTCTAGCAGCTACATATGGATGAGAATAGTACATGAAGTACTAAGATTTTTTGCGTCAACTTTTGAAGCATTGTTAAGCAACTCAAATTGCACTGATTGTTTTCAAATACTGATGTACTATAAGAGTTTAATTTTTTAAAACAAAATTTTGTTGAGTTACTAGTCAACAGTAGTGTTGACGTTACATAAATCCAGATCAATTTTTTCAAATAAATTTGTGACTGCATTCAAAAGGTTTATCAAATGGTTTACATAATAATGTCACTGGTCCAGCGGGCACAAATCACAAATTATATCTTAACTATAGTGCTGATCGAGAAATTGATGATAAAGCTAAATAAGTTTCGGTAACGACAGTGTTTCTGATATGATTCCTTATTGTGTACCGAGCCAACCGAGAGTACAAGCTTATTTTTGACTTGATGCAGCAACATAACCACTATGGATTCTTCAGTCTTGAGCTCCTTCTAACTGGCCCCAAGTGTTGTCCCTTGTTGGCGTCCTTTCCTGCTTGAGCCTTGGCAGCTTCATCATCAGTTTCAGTATCCTCGTCCCCAACACTGTCATCTTCATTGTCTTTGTTTGATTGGTCGTCATTCTCATCAAACTCTTCTTCTTCATCCTCTTCTTTTGATTTCTTGGAACTCTAGACCTTGCCCTATTTCAGTTCAGCGCCACTGACCTCCTTGCCCACTTTGCATGTGCAGGCATTATGTCCATCAGTCCCCCCACACTTTCTGCAAGTGTAGCTGTTACGTGTGTCGTCGCCATTAGTAGAAACCTGGGCAGCTCCAATCTACTTCTGCAGCTTTTGCTTGTTGAGAGTGGCATATGTGTGCTGTGGGCACGTGTGGTAATTATGATTGGTCACCATGTTGCAGAATCTGCATGCCCTTATCATGAGAGGTTTACCGTCTGGGCCGAATTCCACATGTCTGATGGGGCGTGGCTGCTTTTTGGCTGCTGCTTTTGCTGCTTTCGCTGCTTGCGTCTTACTCTTCCTTCCCTTTGTGTTTGAGAATATGGGTGGTTTAATTACCCTTTCCTGTTGCTGCTGGTAGGATGTCCTATTGTCATGTCGTTTGCCTACAGCACCGTCAAGCTCATGATCTTGCATGTGAGCATGTTGCTGCTCTTGAGTGTGCACATGGGCAAGCTCTGGTTGCTGTTGCTCCTCTTCCTCGTTGTCGTATGGGTCAATAGCTCCCAGATGGTTCATCTCGGATAAGATTGTAGCAATATCTTGCTCAATGGCTTCGTTGTCCGCAACATTGCCATTTTCAGCAGAATGCATGACGTCAAGTTCTTGGTCAAGTCTTTCCATGATGACCCATGACCTCACCATTTGCTCTTGGCTTCTCAAGCTTTTTTCGTGCGCCCTCATGTTCAGCTGTAGCAGTGCACTTTCAATGCAGTATTGAGAGGCCTTGTTTGACGCTACTGTCCTCAAGTCATTTCTGTTGAATGTTGGTTGGATGTTTGGGCGTTTGGTGTATCTCTTGAGGATGTATTTCTCTGGAACGCTGTCAGGCTTAATTGTCTGCATCATGCACAAGACATGCATGCAGAAAATACCTGTTTTTTGGAAGAGGTGCATGTTTTCTGTCATTTCATTCAAACAAAAACTTTGCAAAAATAAGTACTACAGTATGTAACATCTTTTTTAGTCCTCACCTGTGTGGTCTCGCAACTTGCACTCGCAGTCAAATATTTTTCCCACGGGGACTGCAACCACCTGGAATGCGTGCTGAGACCACGCAAATAGTTTTTGTGGTTTGTTGTAGCGCACAAGCTACTTTGTGGGCTCTTCCATCTCTGTCACTGTGAAGAGGGTGCTCAGTTTTAGCCTTTTTCTGATCTCGCTGTATACAGCTCGTGAGTAAAGCTTTCCCATCTGAGTGTCAAACCCATAGAAGGTCAGCGTGTTTTGTTCCTTCTGTGCAAGCAAGAGTGATGAATAAATTATTAGTTTTCTCACGGCAAAAACTTGTCTAACTAAGAAAGATTTACTTTAGTAAGCATGTTATTTTGTCTTACGATAGGTGATAGAGCTATACCCGGTTACCCATTGTCTCCTAGTTCTTTGTCTGCCTCCTGGTTTTGACGCAGGAGTTTACCTGGCTGACAAACCGGTGCAGGTTTTGTCTCTCACTTATGAAGTTCTTCTTGAGCACATAGTTCATGCTCTCACTCCATCCTGTGGACGTCATTCTGGCACAAAAAATTTCTTTGAAGTAAGTTGATATCCATTTCTCGCGCTCGTTCCACATTGCCACCATCATGGCATCATCATGGAGGTTGTACTTATCCATGTGTGCTTTCTAGGAAGCCTCAAACTCAGTTCGCATGACGGGCCAATTAATGATTGCTATGAATTCATACTTAAAGTCTTCATGGAGGTTGTACAGGTATGCGAGGTGTTCCCTGTACTTCTTCATAATGTGCCAGTGGCATAGCTTCTGTACTTTGTCCCCGAAAGCATCTGGGATCGCCAAAGCCATTGCCGGGCACTGGTCTGGTAATGAGAAAAGAGACGTGGAGTGGTCAATAGATGGTACCTCATATATACAAAGAGAACTGACACAACAATTTTACTATGTTATTTTCCTTTTTTTTGGGGGGGGTGGCGGTTGTACCTGTGAGGATGCATGTAGGAGCCTTCCCTCTCATGCACCTTAAAACTGTTTTGAACAATCATCTGAAAGAATCTGCATCCTCATATCTTATCAGGGCGAAAGCAAAGAATGTAGTTTGTAAGTGGTTGTTAGTACCCACATGAAGGAAATATGCCCTAGAGGCAATAATAAAGTTATTATTTATTTCCTTATTTCATGATAAATGTTTATTATTCATGCTAGAATTGTATTATCCGGAAACATAATACTTGTGTGAATACATAGACAAACCAAACGTCACGAGTATGCCTCTACTTGACTAGCTCGTTAATCAAAGATGGTTATGTTTCCTAACCATAGACATGTGATGTCATTTGATTAACGAGATCACATTATTAGGACAATGATGTGATTGACATGACCCATTCCATTAGCTTAGCACCCGATCATTTAGTATGTTGCTATTGCTTTCTTCATGACTTATACATGTTCCTATGACTATGAGATTATGCAACTCCCGTTTGTCGGAGGAACACTTTGTGTGCTACCAAATGTCACAATGTAACTGGGTGATTATAAAGGAGCTCTACACGTGTCTCCAAAGGTAAATGTTGGGTTGGCGTATTTCGAGATTAGGATTTGTCACTCCGATTGTCGGAGAGGTATCTCTGGGCCCTCTCGGTAATGCACATCACATAAGCCTTGCAAGCATTGCAACTAATGAGTTAGTTGCGAGATCATGTATTACGAAATGAGTAAAGTGACTTGCCGGTAACGAGATTGAACTAGGTATTGAGATACCGACGATCGAATCTCGGGCAAGTAACATACCAATGACAAAGGGAACAACGTATGTTGTTATGCGGTCTGACCGATAAAGATCTTCGTAGAATATGTGGGAGCCAATATGAGCATCCAGGTTCCACTATTGGTTATTGACCGGAGACGTGTCTCGGTCATGTCTACATTGTTCTCGAACCCGTAGGGTCCGCACGCTTAAGGTTTCAATGACAGTTATATTATGAGTTTATGCATTTTGATGTACCGAAGTTTGTTCGGAGTCCCGGATGTGATCACGGACATGACGAGGAGTCTCGAAATGGTCGAGACATAAAGATTGATATATTGGAAGCCTAAATTTGGATATCAGAAGTGTTCCGGGTGAAATCGGGATTTTACCGGAGTACCGGGAGGTTACCGGAACCCCCCGGGAGGTATATGGGCCTTAGTGGGCTTTAGTGGAAGAGAGGAGAGGTGGCTAGGGCTGGGCCGCGCGCCCCTCCCCCCTAGTCCGAATAGGACAAGGAGAGGGGGGCGGCGCCCCCCTTCCTTCTCTCTCTCCTCTTTCCCACTCCCGAATCCTATTCCAACTAGGAAGGGGGGGGGGGGAATCCTACTCCCGGTGGGAGTAGGACTCCTCGTGGCGCCCCTCCTCCTGGCCGGTCGCACCCCCCTTTTGATCCTTTATATATGGGGGCAGGGGGCACCCCTAGAGACACAAGTTGATCCACGTGATCATATTCTTAGCCGTGTGCAGTGCCCCCTTCCACCATAATCCTCGATAATATTGTAGCGGTGCTTAGGCGAAGCCCTGCGATGGTAGAGCATCAAGATCGTCACCACGCCGTCGTGCTGACGGAACTCTTCCCCGACACTTTGCTGGATCGGAGTCCGGGGATCGTCATCGAGCTGAACGTGTGCTAGAACTCAGAGGTGTCGTAGTTTCGGTGCTTGATCGGTCGGGCCGTGAAGACGTACGACTACATCAACCGTGTTGTGCTAACGCTTCCGCTGTCGGTCTACAAGGGTACGTAGATCACACTCTTCCCTCTCGTTGCGATGCATCACCATGATCTTGCGTGTGCGTAGGAATTTTTTTGAAATTACTACGTTCCCCAACAGTGGCATCCGAGCCTAGGTTTTATGTGTTGATGTTATATGCACGAGTAGAACACAAGTGAGTTTTGGGCGATATAAGTCATACTGCTTACCAGCATGTCATACTTTGGTTCGGCGGTATTGTTGGACGAAGCGGCCCGGACCGACATTACGCGTACGCTTACGCGAGACCGGTTCTCCCGACGTGGTTTGCACATAGGTGGCTTGCGGGTGACAGTTTCTCCAACTTTAGTTGAACCGAGTGTGGCTACGCCCGGTCCTTGCGAAGGTTAAAACATCACTAACTTGACAAACTATCGTTGTGGTTTTGATGCGTAGGTAAGATTGGTTCTTGCTTAAGCCCGTAGCAGCCACGTAAAACTTGCAACAACAAAGTAGAGGACGTCTAACTTGTTTTTGCAGGGCATGTTGTGATGTGATATGGTCAAGACATGATGCTAAATTTTATTGTATGAGATGATCATGTTTTGTAACCGAGTTATCGGCAACTGGCAGGAGCCATATGGTTGTCGCTTTATTGTATGCAATGCAATTGCGTTGTAATGCTTTACTTTATCACTAAGCGGTAGCGATAGTCGTGGGAGCATAAGATTGGTGAGACGACAACGATGCTACGATGGAGATCAAGGTGTCGCGCCGGTGACGATGGTGATCACGACGGTGCTTCGAAGATGGAGATCACAAGCACAAGATGATGATGGCCATATCATATCACTTATATTGATTGCATGTGATGTTTATCTTTTATGCATCTTATCTTGCTTTGATTGACGGTAGCATTATAAGATGATCTCTCACTAATTATCAAGAAGTGTTCTCCCTGAGTATGCACCGTTGCAAAAGTTCTTCGTGCTGAGACACCACGTGATGATCGGGTGTGATAGGCTCTACGTTCAAATACAACGGGTGCAAAACAGTTGCACATGCAGAATACTCAGGTTATACTTGACGAGCGAAGCATATACAGATATGGCCTCGGAACACGGAGACCGAAAGGTCGAGCGTGAATCATATAGCAGATATGATCAACATAGTGATGTTCACCAGTGAAACTACTCCATCTCACGTGATGATCGGACATGGTTTAGTTGATTTGGATCACGTAATCACTTAGAGGATTAGAGGGATGTTTATCTAAGTGGGAGTTCATAAGTAATATGATTAATTGAACCTAAATTTATCATGAACTTAGTACCTGATAGTATCTTGCTTGTTTATGTTTGATTGTAGATAGATGGCCCGTGCTGTTGTTCCGTTGAATTTTAATGCGTTCCTTGAGAAAGCAAAGTTGAAAGATGATGGTAGCAATTACACGGACTGGGTCCGTAACTTGAGGATTATCCTCATTGCTGCATAGAAGAATTACGTCCTGGAAGCACCGCTGGGTGCCAGGCCTGCTGCTGGAGCAACACCAGATGTTATGAACGTCTGGCAGAGCAAATCTGATGACTACTCGATAGTTCAGTGTGCCATGCTTTACGGCTTAGAATCGGGACTTCAACGATGTTTTGAACGTCATGGAGCATATGAGATGTTCCAGGAGTTGAAGTTAATATTTCAAGCAAATGCCCGGATTGAGAGATATGAAGTCTCCAATAAGTTCTATAGCTGCAAGATGGAGGAGAACAGTTCTGTCAGTGAGCATATACTCAAAATGTCTGGGTATAATAATCACTTGATTCAATTGGGAGTTAATCTTCCAGATGATTGCGTCATTGACAGAATTCTCCAATCACTGCCACCAAGCTACAAGAGCTTCGTGATGAACTATAATATGCAAGGGATGAATAAGACTATTCCCGAGCTCTTCTTAATGCTGAAAGCTGCGGAGGTAGAAATCAAGAAGGAGCATCAAGTGTTGATGGTCAACAAGACCACTAGTTTCAAGAAAAAGGGCAAAGGGAAGAAGAAGGGGAACTTCAAAAAGAATAGCAAGCAAGTTGCTACTCAAGAGAAGAAACCCAAACCTGGACCTAAGCCTGAAACTGAGTGCTTCTACTACAAGCAGACTGGTCACTGGAAGCGGAACTGCCCCAAGTATTTGGCGGATAAGAAGGATGGCAAGGTGAACAAAGGTATATGTGATATACATGTTATTGATGTGTACCTTACTAATGCTTGCATTAGCACCTGGGTATTTGATACTGGTTCTGTTGCTAATATTTGCAACTCGAAACAGGGACTACGGATTAAGCGAAGATTGGCTAAGGACGAGGTGACGATGCGCGTAGGAAATGGTTCCAAAGTCGATGTGATCACAGTCGGCACGCTACATCTACATCTAACTTCGGGATTAGTATTATGGGACAATTGCATTTTTACCCCTAGTTGGTTCCTACCCACGGGTTTTGCCCTTACTTTTCGAACTTGCTCAGTTTTGCCCTTACTTTTTCGATCGAGGTCCCTCGAATGCCCTTTGACCATTTGACCAAAACTTTGAAAATTCATAACTAATTCATATGAACTCAGAAAAATACAAATAAGATATCAAAATGTTCAGATAAACATTACCATTATGGGCATATCATTTGCATTCAGGACAAATGCATCATTTAAACTACCCGAGGTAATTAATATTATTAACATTATTTAAAATAAATAGGTATAAACAATTTTTTTTCGTGAATAAAAATTATATGAAAACGTAGGTGATGTTTTCTGAATATCCTGATACCTTATTTGCATTTTCATGAGTTTGTATCAACTTGTTATGAAGTTTCCAAATAATGGTCAAAGTCGTTAGAACATTCATAACAAGTTGATACAAATTCCGAAAAATGCAAATAAGCTATCAGGATGTTCAGAAAACAAAACTTACATTTGCACGTAATTTTTATTTGTGAAAAAAATATTGTTCATACTTATTTATTTTAAATAATGTTAATAACATTAATTACCCCGGGTAGTTTAAATGATGCTTTTGTCTTGAATCCAAATGATATGCACATAAAGGTAATGTTTATCTGAACATTTTGATATCTTATTTGCATTTTTCTGAGTTCGTATGAATTAGTTATGAATTTTCAAAATTTTGGTCAAACGGTTAAAGGGCATTCGAGGGACCTCGATGGAAAAAGTAAGGGCAAAACTGAGCAAGCTGGAAAAGTAAGGGTAAAACCCGTCGGTAGGAACCAACTAGGGGTAAAAATGCAATTCTCCCTAGTATTATACCTAAATAATTGTTATTTGGTGCCAGCGTTAAGCATGAACATTATATCTGGATCTTGTTTGATGCAAGACGGTTATTCATTTAAATCAGAGAATAATGGTTGTTCTATTTATATGAGTAATATCTTTTATGGTCATGCACCCTTAAAGAGTGGTCTATTCTTATTAAATCTCGATAGTAGTGACACACATATTCATAGTGTTGAAGCCAAAAGATGCAGAGTTGATAATGATAGTGCAACTTATTTGTGGCACTGCCGTTTGGGTCATATCGGTATAAAGCGCATGAAGAAACTCCATACTGATGGGCTTTTGGAACCACTTGATTATGAATCACTTGGTACTTGCGAACCGTGCCTTATGGGCAAGATGACAAAAACACTGTTCTCCGGTACTATGGAGAGAGCAACAGATTTATTGGAAATCATACATACAGATGTATGTGGTCCGATGAATGTTGAGGCTCATGGCGGATATCATTATTTTCTCACCTTCACACATGACTTAAGCAGATATGGGTATATCTACTTAATGAAACATAAGTCTGAAACGTTTGAAAAGTTCAAAGAATTTCAGAGTGAAGTTGAAAATCATCGTAACAAGAAAATAAAATTCCTACGATCTGATCGTGGAGGAGAATATTTGAGTTACGAGTTTGGTGTACATTTGAAACAATGTGGAATAGTTTCGCAACTCACGCCACCCGGAACACCACAGCGTAATGGTGTGTCCGAACGTCGTAATCGTACTTTACTAGATATGGTGCGATCTATGATGTCTCTTACTGATTTACCGCTATCGTTTTGGGGATATGCTCTAGAGACGGCCGCATTCACGTTAAATAGGGCACCATCAAAATCCGTTGAGACGACGCCTTATGAACTGTGGTTTGGCAAGAAACCAAAGTTGTCGTTTCTGAAAGTTTGGGGCTGCGATGCTTATGTGAAAAAGCTTCAACCTGATAAGCTCGAACCCAAATCGGAGAAATGTGTCTTCATAGGATATCCAAAGGAAACTATTGGATACACCTTCTATCACAGATCCGAAGGCAAGACTTTTGTTGCTAAATTCGGAAATTTTCTGGAGAAGGAGTTTCTCTCGAAAGAAGTGAGTGGGAGGAAAGTAGAACTTGATGAGGTAACAGTACCTGCTCCCTTATTGGAAAGTAGTACATCACAGAAACCTGTTTCTATGACACCTACACCAATTAGTGAGGAAGCTAATGATAATGATCATGAAACTTCAGAACAAGATACTACTGAACCTCGTAGATCAACCAGAGTAAGATCCGCACCAGAGTGGTACGGTAATCCTGTTCTGGAAGTCATGCTACTAGATCATGATGAACCTACGAACTATGAAGAGGCGATGGCGAGCCCAAATTCCGCAAAATGGCTTGAAGCCATGAAATCTGAGATGGGATCCATGTATGAGAACAAAGTATGGACTTTGGTTGACTTGCCCAATGATCGGCAAGCAATTGAGAATAAATGGATCTTCAAGAAGAAGACTGACGCTGACGGTAATATTACTGTCTACAAAGCTCGACTTGTCGCAAAAGGTTTTCGACAAGTTCAAGGGATTGACTATGATGAGACCTTCTCACCCGTAGTGATGCTTAAGTCTGTCCGAATCATGTTAGCAATTGCCGCATTTTATGATTATGAAATTTGGCAAATGGATGTCAAAACTGCATTCCTGAATGGATTTCTACAAGAAGAGTTGTATATGATGCAACCGGAAGGTTTTGTCGATCCAAAGGGGGCTAACAAAGTGTGCAACCTCTAGTGATCCATTTATGGACTGGTGCAAGCCTCTCGGAGTTGGAATAAACGCTTTGATAGTGTGATCAAAGCATTTGGTTTTGTACAGACTTTTGGAGAAGCCTGTATTTACAAGAAAGTGAGTGGGAGCTCTGTAGCATTTCTGATATTATATGTAGATGACATATTGCTAATCGGAAATGATATAGAATTTCTGGATAGCATAAAAGGATACTTGAATAAGAGTTTTTCAATGAAAGACCTCGGTGAAGCTGCTTACATATTGGGCATTAAGATCTATAGAGATAGATCAAGACGCTTAATTGGACTTTCACAAAGCACATACCTTGACAAAGTTTTGAAGAAGTTCAACATGGATCAAGCAAAGAAAGGATTCTTGCCTGTGTTACAAGGTGTGAAATTGAGTAAGACTCAATCCCCGACCAATGCAGAAGATAGAGAGAAAATGAAAGATGTTCCCTATGCTTCAGCCATAGGCTCTATCATGTATGCAATGTTGTGTACCAGTCCTGATGTGTGTCTTGCTATAAGTCTAGCAGGGAGGTACCAAAGTAATCCAGGAGTGGATCACTGGACAGCGGTCAAGAACATCCTGAAATACCTGAAAAGGACTAAGGATATGTTTCTCATCTATGGAGGTGACAAAGAGCTCATCGTAAATGGTTACGTTGATGCAAGCTTTGACACTGATCCGGACGATTCTAAATCGCAAACCGGATATGTGTTTACATTAAACGGTGGAGCTGTCAGTTGGTGCAGTTCTAAACAAAGCGTTGTGGCAGGATCTACATGTGAAGCGGAGTACATAGCTGCTTTGGAAGCAGCAAATGAAGGAGTTTGGATGAAGGAGTTCATATCCGATCTAGGTGTCATACCTAGTGCATCGGGTCCAATGAAAATCTTTTGTGACAATACTGGTGCAATTGCCTTGGCAAAGGAATCCAGATTTCACAAGAGAACCAAGCACATCAAGAGATGCTTCAATTCCATCCGGGATCTAGTCCAGGTGGGAGACATAGAGATTTGCAAGATACATACGGATCTGAATATATCAGACCCGTGGACTAAGCCTCTTCCACGAGCAAAACATGATCAGCACCAAAGCTCCATGGGTGTTAAAATTATTACCGTGTAATCTAGATTATTGACTCTAGTGCAAGTGGGAGACTGAAGGAAATATGCCCTAGAGGCAATAATAAAGTTATTATTTATTTCCTTATTTCATGATAAATGTTTATTATTCATGCTAGAATTGTATTATCCGGAAACACAATACTTGTGTGAATACATAGACAAACCAAACGTCACTAGTATGCCTCTACTTGACTAGCTCGTTAATCAAAGATGGTTATGTTTCCTAACCATAGACATGTGATGTCATTTGATTAACGAGATCACATTATTAGGAGAATGATGTGATTGACATGACCCATTCCATTAGCTTAGCACCCGATCATTTAGTATGTTGCTATTGCTTTCTTCATGACTTATACATGTTCCTATGACTATGAGATTATGCAACTCCCGTTTGCCGGAGGAACACTTTGTGTGCTACCAAATGTCACAATGTAACTGGGTGATTATAAAGGATCTCTACAGGTGTCTCCAAAGGTAAATGTTGGGTTGGCGTATTTCGAGATTAGGATTTGTCACTCCGATTGTCGGAGAGGTATCTCTGGGCCCTCTCAGTAATGCACATCACATAAGCCTTGCAAGCATTGCAACTAATGAGTTAGTTGCGAGATGATGTATCACGAAATGAGTAAAGAGACTTGCGGGTAACGAGATTGAACTAGGTATTGAGATACCGACGATCGAATCTCAGGCAAGTAACATACTGATGACAAAGGGAACAACGTATGTTGTTATGCGGTCTGACAGATAAAGATCTTCGTAGAATATGTGGGAGCCAATATGAGCATCCAGGTTCCGCTATTGGTTATTGACCGGAGACGTGTCTCAGTCATGTCTACATTGTTCTCGAACCCGTAGGGTCCGCATGCTTAAGGTTTCGATGACAGTTATATTATGAGTTTATGCATTTTGATGTACCGAAGTTTGTTCGGAGTCCCGGATGTGATCACGGACATGACGAGGAGTCTCGAAATGGTCGAGACATAAAGATTGATATATTGGAAGCCTAAATTTGGATATCGGAAGTGTTCCGGGTGAAATCGGGATTTTACCGGAGTACCGGGAGGTTACCGGAACCCCCCGGGAGGTATATGGGCCTTAGTGGGCTTTAGTGGAAGAGAGGAGATGTGGCCAGGTCTGGGCCGCGCGCCCCTCCCCCCTAGTCCGAATAGGACAAGGAGAGGGGGGCGGCGCCCCCCTTCCTTCTCTCTCTCCTCTTTCCCACTCCCGAATCCTATTCCAACTAGGAAAGAGGGGGGAATCCTACTCCCGGTGGGAGTAGGACTCCTCCTGGCACGCCCTCCTCCTCGCCGGCCGCACCCCCCCTTTGATCCTTGATATACGGGGGCAGGGGACACCCCTAGAGACACAAGTTGATCCACGTGATCATATTCTTAGCCGTGTGCGGTGCCCCCTTCCACCATAATCCTCGATAATATTGTAGCGGTGCTTAGGCGAAGCCCTGCGACGGTATAGCATCAAGATCGTCACCACGCCGTCGTGCTGATGGAACTCTTCCCTGATACTTTGCTGGATCGGAGTCCGGGGATCGTCATCGAGCTGAACGTGTGCTAGAACTCGGAGGTGCCGTAGTTTTGGTGCTTGATCGGTCGGGCCGTGAAGACGTACGACTACATCAACCGCGTTGTGCTAACGCTTCCGCTGTCGGTCTACAAGGGTACGTAGATCACACTCTTCCCCCTCGTTGCGATGCATCACCATGATCTTGCGTGTGCGTAGGAATTTTTTTGAAATTACTACGTTCCCCAACACCACAAACACCCCAAGTGGTATATGGTACTTGTTGGTCTTATATGTGGTGTCAAACGTTACACGGTCACCAAAGTCTTGATATGCCCCTCTGTCGGGGAAAATATAAATGGGTATGCATTTTCCCCTGACTAGTGCACGGACAAGCCAAGACCAGACCAGAGTGCAAGAAACCAAGATTTTCGAAGAACCAACATGCAGCTCAGAGAGACTAAGACCAAGCCAAAAAAGCAAGATAACGCCAAGAGAAGGGCCCCCATTGCCGGACAGGAGAGCCCGGTAAGGGACAAGGCCACCCCTAGAAGAAGACGACCAAGACACCCCAGCAGGGCCCTGCCGGGGCTCGCGGAGGCAAAACCACCTCACCAACCACTCCAACACGACCCACGTCGTCCATCAGTGTAGTGTCAAGCCGCAAGATGATTAAGCGGCAGCCATTCGCCACATGGCAGCCATTTCCTACAGAAGAACCCGCAGGTGACACCCGTCCTGCGACGTGTCAAGAGAACAGGCATGGAGCTGGCGGCTTGCCGAGCAACCAGTTATGTGACACTAAGTGGTGAATTTAATGCACCCTGTCAACCCGAAGAGTTGGGTATGATAACACTGTTTGCTATCATATCAATGCATAATGACTACTTTGCCATTGTGGTGACCCCTTAATCTATAAAAGGAGGCCCGTGGAAACCATAGAAAGGGTCGGAAAGTTGATGAACCCTCACCCCCATACGCGCGTAGTTGCAACTATCCATAGGCAACCCCTACCGGGCAAGTGTACTACGCCTCACTACCTCCATTCCACCATCAATCCACCAAAGCAGGAGTAGGGTTTTACATCTCACGGCGGCCTGAACCTAGGTAAACTGCTTGTGTGCTCTCTGTCGTGCTGCCATGTGCAGGTCTGCTCTTTGTGCAACATGACATCCCCCTGCCGAACCAGCAAGGGGCCTCCTGGTCCCATAGGTGGCCCGGGATATCCTGCGACATCTCTGGCACGCCAGGTAGGGGGCTCTCTTGCGCGAACCTGAAGGCGTGCGCTGCGCGTCAACTTCCTCACTGTCGGTGTCAAAACCGGCGGATCTCGGGTAGGGGGTCCTGAACTATGCGTCTAGGCCGGATGGTAATAGGAGGCAAGGGACACGATGTTTTACCCAGGTTCGGGCCCTCTTGATGGAGGTAAAACCCTACGTCCTGCTTGATTAATATTGAAGATATGTGTAGTACAAGAGTAGATCTACCACGAGATCAGAGAGGCTAAACCCTAGAAGCTAGCCTATGGTATGATTGTATGTTGTGATTGTTGTCCTACGACTAAAACTCTTCGGTTTATATAGACACCGGACATGGTTAGGGTTACACAAGGTCGGTTACAAAGGAGGAGATATCCATATACGTATTGCCTAGCTTGCCTTCCACGCCAAGTAGAGTCCCACCCGGACACGAGACGAAGTCTTCAATCTTGTATCTTCATAGTCTAATAGTCCGGCCAATGGAGATAGTCCGGCTGTCCGGAGACCCCCTAATCCAGGACTCCCTCAGTAGCCCCTGAACCAGGCTTCAATGACGATGAGTCCGGCGCGCAGTTGTCTTCGGCATTGCAAGGCGGGTTCCTTCTCCGAATACATCACAGAAGAATTTGAATACGAGGATAGTGTCCGACCCTGCAAAATAAGTTCCACATTCCACCGTAGAGAGAATAATGTTTTCGCAGATCTAATTCGCTAGCTTGTTTTGGCAACATGACGTTACGTCATGGCCCGGTGATTATTCGAACCGTTTCTTTTAACCAGCCCCGCACATAACGCGAGGCAGTTTTTCGACACGTCTTGTCAAAGCAGAGATCGTGTCCCCTTATTACGGGATTCTCATCAATACGGGCGTGGGTAACCCAACCGCGCCATCAATTACGGCGCTTGGGGGATAAGCGAGTTTTACCAGGCAAGTGGGGACGCTTAGTTTTGTCCGCCCATATAAAGGGATAAGGATTCACCTTTCTATCCACGCCTTCTTCCTCCTCTGCTCATCCGCTCCCGCACACTCGAGCTCTAGCGCCCAAGTCCTCACTTCCATCTCAACCTTCTCCAACCATGTCCGGAGCGGGAGGCAAGTGGATGGTCTCCTCCGTCACGGAGGGGGACGTCAAGAAACTGAGGAGATCCGGATACCTGCCCGACGACATCGCGCACCGGCTCCCAGATGAGGGGCAACTCATCCCCACCCCCAGGCCCCATGAGAGGGTTGTATTCCTCACCCATTTCTTCCGCGGACTGGGATTCCCTCTCCATCCCTTCGTCCGGGGGCTCATGTTCTATTACGGCCTGGATTTCCATGATCTGGCCCCGAACTTCATCCTCAACATCTCGGCGTTTATCGTCGTGTGCGAGGCCTTTCTCCGCATCAAGCCCCACTTCGGCCTATGGCTGAAGACCTTCAACGTCAAGCCGAAGGTGGTGGGCGGCCGCCAGGCGGAGTGCGGAGGCGCCATGGTGGGCAAGATGCCCAACATAACATGGCTCGAGGGCTCCTTTGTGGAAACCATAAACGGGTGGCAATCGGGGTGGTTCTATATCACCGAGCCGCGCGACCCCGCATGGGTAGCGGCCCCCGAGTTTCGATCTAGCACCCCCATGCGGCTCACCTCCTGGAAGGAGAAGGGCCTGTCCTGGGGTAATTCAAAAGAGCTGACCGGACTCCAGACATGTATTCAAAACATGGTGGACAAGAAGCTCAAGCTTGTCAACATAGTCCAGGTTATGCTCATCCACCGGATACTCCTGTGCCAACAACGGGAGTTCACCTTGTAGGAGTTCAATCCGGCGCAGCACCGAACTCTGAACAGGCTCTTCGACACGACTCATGAAGATGCCTGGAGGGTGCTGTTCAAGAGCGCCGAGGTCCTTCCCCCCATTACTGAGGATCGCGGATTCAGCGCGAAGCACCAAGCCAGCGCGGTAAGTTGTTTTACCTTTCACAGGATACTTATTTTTATATAGATTGACTCTATGCGGGATCTAAACTCCCGTGCTGTTAAGAGGACTGGCAGAAGATGGTTGGACAAATTGACTGTCCGGCTCCCTTGCCCGAAGGCCCTGCAGACGCCCTTCTGGCGAAGATGTTGACTCCGGCTCCTTATAAGGTGCCGGAGAAGACCAAGAAGGCCAAGGGAGCTCGAAAGAGTTCCCGATGCCAGACGTCGTCGGACTCACCGTCTGATGACTCTGTGGCGCACTCCTCCCCCGAAGACGAGGAAGAGGAAGAAGAGGCTCCCCCACCGACTGGGGGAGACAAGAAAAGGAAGGCCGCCCCAACTGGGGAGGCCGGAGGGTCCAAGAAGGGAAGGACTCTCCTTCCGGACAGCTCCACCGCCGCCGACGAAAGTGAAGACGAGTGGTTGCCCAGGGCCAAACCCCAGGGGAGATCGTAAGTATTAGGATACCAAAGTAACCCATAGGATTACTTTGTCGCATTGCTTTCCCTAATCGCCGAACATAATTACGCAGGCCGCCACGAGCCAATATCGAGGTATCATCGGACGGCTCCCTGGGTTCGTCGGACATGGATAGCGATCCAGTCCCGACTGCCACCTCCCCTCATCCTGCCGACAACGCCGAGGTGTTGTCTCAAGAGGCACCGAATCAAGGGGAGACAGTCCCGGAGGTGCCTCAAGGCGACCTTCCGGACTCCGGGAGCAGAGGGGACGGGGCCCCTGAGAGCTCCGAGTTCGGCCCTCAGCCGAACACCGCGCCGAAACCTCCAGCGGTTCCGGGCTCGGGCAGGCTGTCTCCTTCTAAGAGGGGTGAGACGCCTGTGCCGGTGACCTCTGTCCATCCAGAGGCACCGGACAATCTGTTGGAAGCGCTTCGCAGCGCTTCCATCGAGGAGGAGCACCGCACTATCATGAGTGCGGTGATCCAGAAGGTTCAGTCCGCCAAGAGCGGATTGACTGAAGCCTGTACTAGCCTTCTAACAGGCTTCGAGGTAAGTGTTTTAAAATGTAGTAGAAGTATTACCGCATAGACAGTAGCCCCTGATGCTTTGTTCGGTGTTCGCAAAGAAAAGCCGAACAGAGGATCAAATAATATCGCAGGAGTCTAATATAAGTATGTCAATATGCATATGCAGGCTTCTCTGCTGGCGTCCGCCGCACTAACTGCGGTGGTCGCCGTACTGAAGCAGGACCTCGATGGGTCCAAGAAAGAGCTCGGCCTTGTCAAGAGGCAGCTCGAGGAGAACGAGGGTAAGTAATACCCCGTCTATAGATATATGTATATATAAGAAAGGACGCGATTGCAGAATGACAGGATCATTGTATGTTTTGCCAGGGGCCACGGCCGAGGTGGCGACCCTGAAGCAAGCGCTGACCAAGGCCGAAGAGACAGCGGCCAAGGAGCGCACCGAGCGAGAGAGGCACGAGGCTCGGGTGGGCGAGGTGCAGCAAGAGCTCCAGGCTCTCGTGACGAAGCACGAGGCGTTGGAGCTTGACTTGAAGACGCGAGAGTCTGAGCTTGCCGCGGCCCGTGAGAGCGCGAAGAGTGCCAAGGCCGAGGCCCAGAAGGCCCTTCAGGAGATCGACGCGATGAAGAAGATAGCGGCGGGTAAGGCTTTCTATATGCAAAGCAAGCATGTAAAAGTAAATTATCGATTACTTACCCGGATCCGGAGCTCTTCAGGAGCATTCGCAGATTTGCCCCGCAGTGTGTCCGATGCCGCACAATTTTACCAGGCCAAGGAGGGGAGCTCTACGGAGAAGCTGTTCTGGTCTCAGTATGCTGAGGCCGAACATCCGGTGCCAATGAGCAACCAGCTGAAGCAGATGGTCGAGCTACATAAGGCGGTCGATCAGGCCATGAAGGGCTTCATAGTCCGGTTGTGGCTTGGCGACGCCCTTCCGAACAACTTCTTCGGCCTGGTGAGGCGGCTTGTGGATGCCTGCCCACGGCTGGAGGTCGTCAAGCGATCCGTCTGCATTGAAGGTGCACGCCGGGCTTTCGCCCGTGTAAAAACGCAGTGGGTCAAGCTAGACGCCATGAAGCTGATCAAGGAGGGGCCGTTGGAGGGCAAGGAGCACCGCCACCCCGAGATGTACTACGAGGGTGTTCTGCCGGGCGCCCGTCTTATCGCGGATGAGTGTTCACAAAATGTAATATTTGAATGAGACTTGCTCGTTTTGTCCTGTATGTATGAAAACTTGTATCATATTCGCTATGCAACGCTTGTGTGAATTTAACATATTACCTTCTGTTTGGTTGTTTATCCAATCTGAGAGATGGCTAGTCCTCGGCTTCTGCCCCCATGCCACGAGTGTTGGGGTGTTCGGGATAAACTTGAGCACTCTTGCTCCCATGTTTGGGTCCTTCGAGGGAGGTGCTCAGTACAACGAACAAGGCAACCGGACTAATAATGCTTTATCACTCTCACTTAGCCATAGAATTCTATAATTTTAAATTTCGGCGAAGCCCCTGGTATTCGGAAGGCTGAATTCAGGGCGCGATACACGCCTGTAAGCCGGACGAAGTCGGCCCCTCGCCCCAAGCGGCATAAGTCTTTAGGGACTCGAAAAGCCTCGCCGAACAGCGACCAGTCTCTCGCCTTATCATGACTATCAGTTTTAGCTTTCTCTACTGAGGTGCTCAGCCCGGCAGAACCGAGGCACAATCACAGTAGTTCTCCTAGTGCTACCTTAGCTGATAGAGTGGAACGTAAGGTACCAAAACATAGGAGCCGGGCAAACCCAACATTTGACCAAAGACATGATTCGGAGCTGATGCATATAATGCTATAAGTTCGGGGTGCCGCACTTGTGAAAGTGTTCGGACTTTTCTCACCATATTGTGGGTACGTAAGCCCCTGGTGCACTGGCCATACCAGAGTGTACGGTTGCAAGGCGTCATTAATGAACACACACACACACACACATATATATAACAAAAATGCAATAATAGTCGTAATGTCATGCATTGTATATTAAAAAAATTGCATGAAAGCAGAGTGATACAGATAGTGCAATAAGCAAAAGAGTAGGACTATGTCCCTTCCAAGGGTGAGCTGAGGAATGATATGAAATATGTAATCAACCTGGGAATTCCGTTGTATAATGTAGTTGTCTGCCTCCTTGGTTGCTGTATCATGTGTTTGGCAATAGAGCTGCCGGACAGTGTTTCCAGAGATTAAAGTCCTGAAAGAAAAAGAAAAATAACCAAACGGGAAGCCCCTAGTGCGGTTTAGGCCGCATTTTGGGGCGTGCCGCAGTTGTGCCCCCTCCCCACCCGTGCCCATGCTATTTTTAATGCGTAATTATGTACGCGCGACACGAATATTGCCGTTGGGCTGGGATTGGGGTGGCCGCCGTATTGCTACGCGAGCTCAGATTGCGCCAGGCGGTCTATTTGCCGATTGCCCGGAGCGCGCTTGAAGGTGTCCGGGCTTTGAAACGCCGAACTAGTAGATTGCCTTGAGAGGCTGCTTTGCACTTCTGCTGCAAGGGCCGCGGTGTGCTCCTTTGTTCGGAGAGAGCGCTCTGTGTTTCCATTGACTGTAATAACTCCGCGAGGTCCTAGCATCTTGAGCTTGAGGTATGCATAATGTGGTACCGCATTGAATCTAGCAAATGCGGTTCGTCCGAGCAGCGCGTGATAACCACTGCGGAACGGGACTATATCGAAGATTAACTCTTCGCTTCGGAAGTTATCCGGGGATCCGAAGACCACTTCCAGTGTAATTGAGCCTGTGCAGTGGGCCTCTACGCCTGGAATGACGCCCTTAAAGGTCGTTTTTGTGGGTTTGATCCTTGAGGGGTCTATACCCATTTTGCGCACTGTGTCCTGATAAAGCAGGTTCAGGCTGCTGCCGCCGTCCATAAGGACTCGAGTGAGGTGAAATCCGTCGATGATTGGGTCTAGGACCAGTGCGGCGAATCCGCCATGACGGATACTAGTGGGGTGGTCCCTGCGATCGAAGGTGATCGGACAGGAGGACCAAGGGTTGAACTTTGGGGCGACTGGCTCCAACGCATATACGTCCCTGAGCGCACGCTTCCGCTCCCTCTTGGGGATGTGGGTTGCGTATATCATGTTCACCGTCCGCACTTGCGGGGGAAACCTCTTCTGTCCTCCAGTGTGCGGCTGCCGGGGTTCTTCCTCGTCATCGCTATGCGGCCCCTTGTCCTTGTTTTCGGCAATTAACTTGCCGGCCTGCTTGAACACCCAACAATCCCTGTTGGTGTGATTGGCTGGCTTGTCTGGGGTGCCGTGTATTTGACACGAGCGATCGAGTATACGGTCCAAGCTGGACGGACCCGGCGTACTTTGTTTGAATGGCTTTTTCCGCTGACCGGGTTTAGAGCCTTTGAATCCGGCATTGACTGCCGTATCCTCAGTACTTTCGCTGTTAATGCGGCGCTTATGCTTGTTGCGACGTGACCTGCTATTGCCGTCCTTGGTATCTGAGGTACCATGGTTCTTTGATATGTTATTACTGCGAGCCAACCAGCTGTCTTCTCCCGCACAAAAGCGGGTCATGAGCGTCGTGAGAGCTGCCATAGATTTCGGCTTTTCCTGACCAAGGTGCCGGGCTAGCCACTCGTCTCGGATGTTGTGCTTGAAAGCCGCTAAGGCCTCCGCATCCGGACAGTCGACGATTTGATTTTTCTTTGTAAGGAACCGAGTCCAGAATTGCCTGGCCGACTCTTCTGGCTGCTGAATTATGTGGCTCAAGTCATCGGCGTCTGGTGGTCGCACATAAGTGCCCTGAAAGTTGTCGAGGAATGCGGCTTCCAGATCTTCCCAACAGCTAATGGAGTCCGCTGGCAAGCTATTAAGCCAATGCCGCGCTGGTCCTTTGAGTTTTAGTGGGAGGTACTTGATGGCATGTAAGTCATCACCGCGGGCCATGTGGATGTGGAGGAGGAAGTCCTCAATCCATACTGCGGGATCTGTTGTGCCGTCGTATGATTCAATGTTTACAGGTTTGAAACCTTCTGGGAATTGATGTTCCATTACTTCGTCTGTGAAGCATAAGGGGTGTGCGGCGCCTCTGTATTGGGCTATATCGCGACGCAGCTCGAATGGGTCCTGCCCGCTGTGTTCGGCCCGGCCGGATTTGCTTTTACTGTATCCGGCGTGACGTTTACCGTCTCGTAGAGTGGTGCGCCCTCGTGATCCGTAGATCGATCTTGAATGCTTTGCTTTGTCCTCCAATATGTCTCGCAGGTCTGGCGTATCTCCCCATGCCTTTTTATTTGGATGGCGTTGGGGTGGAGGCTGAGCTTTTGGCTGGAATGCCTCTCTATCGCGGCCACGAGGTGGCCGATCAGCCGTATCATACGCTTCTTCCTCCAGTCGGGGTAGTAACCTGCGCCTTGGGTAACTCTTGGAGGGACGCTCGAGTTTATATTCCTCGGCCGCGAGGACTTCAGTCCATTTGTCAGCTAGCAGATCTTGATCAGCTTGAAGCTGCTGCTGCTTTTTCTTCAGGCTATTTGCCGTGGCCATAAGCCTGCGCTTGAAGCGCTCTTGTTCGACGGGATCCTCTGGTACGGCGAATTCATCGTCGCCGAGGCTTGCCTCGTCTTCGGAGGGGGGCATGTAATTGTCATCCTCCTCCTCTCCGCCAGCCGCTCTCTCAGGAGAGCTGGCTCCTTCATCCTCCTGCTCTAAATCTTGCTGGAGGGATTGTTGTTGTCTTCGGCGCTATCCGGAGTGTTATTATCTCCTGTGCCGGTATCACCACTTTTGCTTTGGCGGGACTTAGAGCGGCGCCGCTGACGTCGGCGCTTGGGTTACTTCTTGGAGGGGTCATCCTCCGCTATCTCGTCGTCATTGCCTTCATTGGGTGTATCCACCATGTATATGTCATACGACGAGGTGGCTTTCCAGTGCCCTATAGGTGCTGGTTCATGTTCGTCTCCTACATCGTCGTCCATACCGTCGATGTCTTCGGAGTCGAAGTCGAGCATGTCGGTTAAATCATCGACAGTGGCTACAAAGTGGGTGGTGGGTGGGCATCGAATTTCTTCGTCGTCCGCATCCCAATCATGTTGGCCATAATCCGGCAATGGCTCTCCTGACAAAGAGAGAGACCTTAGTGAATTCAGAATGTCTCCGAAGGGCGAGTGCTGAAAGATATCCGCGGTGGTGAATTCCATGATCGGCGCCCAATCGGATTCGATTGGCAGGGGCGCGGATGGTTCGGGGTCCGGAAGAGAGTCCGGCACCTTGGAGTCACGGGCTGCGCAGAGGATTATGCTGGTGTTTGGCTCGATCGTCGCCGAGACTGCAGCCCCTGAGGCGGTGTCTAGCCACCCGTCCTCGATTGGCGCAGTTGGCTCCGAGCTAAGGGTCGGAGCTGATGCGGGCGCGGCCTCTGGGGTACCGTCCGGTGGCAGAGCTAGGTCATACCCATCGCGACAGTGCGGCGCGCCCGGCTGTGGCTCGAATCCGTCGAAGATCAAGTCCCCACGGATGTTGGCCGTGTAATTCAAACTTCCAAATCTGACCTGATGGCCAGGGGCGTAGCTTTCAATCTGCTCCAGATGGCCAAGCGAATTAGCCCGCAGTGCAAAGCTGCCGAATACGAAGATCTGTCCGGGGAGAAAAGTCTCACCCTAGACCGCATCACTATCGATGATAGTAGGAGCCATCAAGCCTAACGGCGACGACACAGAGGAACTCTCAATGAAAGCACCAATGTCGGTGTCAAAACCGGCGGATCTTGGGTAGGGGGTCCCGAACTGTGCGTCTAGGCCGGATGGTAACAGGAGCAAGGGGACACGATGTTTTACCCAGGTTCGGGCCCTCTTGATGGATGTAAAACCCTACATCCTGCTTGATTAATATTGAAGATATGTGTAGTACAAGAGTAGATCTACCACGAGATCAGAGAGGCTAAACCCTAGAAGCTAGCCTATGGTATGATTGTATGTTGTGATTGTTGTCCTACACACTAAAACTCTTCGGTTTATATAGACACCGGACATGGTTAGGGTTACACAAGGTCGGTTACAAAGGAGGAGATATCCATATACGTATTGCCTAGCTTGCCTTCCACGCCAAGTAGAGTCCCATCCGGACACGAGACGAAGTCTTCAATCTTGTATCTTCATAGTCTAACAGTCCGGCCAATGGAGATTGTCCGGCTGTCCGGAGCCCCCCTAATCCAGGACTCCCACACTCACCATCGTCGTCTTTGATGGCGCCATCGATCGTGGCACCCACGAAGACGCAAAAGCGAAGAGGGGGGCTACCCCTCGCACCATTTTATCGCTCTCCAAGCCTCGCCATGGCGACGGCTACGGAAAGATTGCTACTGATGGCGATACACCTGTCGCGGCGGCCCGTACGGCGTACCCACCATTCGGGCACCATTTGGAGGGGTGCAAGGCGTGTGAGTGTGGGCTCCCTCCTCCCCGTCCTTTTCCTTCGTCAGCAGTCGAATTGCTTCAGCCTCGGCGTCATCGATGTCGACGATTACCACGCGACGCCCGGTCCAGTATTTCCCCTATTAGGGGGTAATCCTGGGTGAAGCGCATGTATGAGTCTGTTGATAGATATCCCAGCAAGCATATTTCGGCAAGGCTGCCTGTGTTGGCATGGTCCATGCAATGGCAGCCGCTGGACTGACTTAAAAGGAAAAGGGGAAAGGGGAAGAGGACCAGAAGAGCCCAATGCTACGCCCCGACGCCCGCCAGTCGCAAGGATTGCATGCCGTTCCCTGCCGGGAACGAAGAGATCACCTGATTAGCTTCTGCTCCTCCAAGTGCCACGAGCGCGCCTGAGAGTGCGGCCTGGTAGAAGAAAAAGGGGGCTCGAAACGAAAGCTAAGTTTGTGTTATCACCTCTTATCGATGTTTTTCGAGTCTTTGCAGTCGTTTATCCCTTAAACCCTAGTGAGCGTCCGTATAGTGAAACCCCTCATGCGATGGAACCTTGGCTAGTTTCTTTGATCGCACCATCGTCCTGTCCAGAGCCATGCTCGCAGGTCGAGAGGCTGCATCGAGAGCTGCCTAGGAAAAACCTGCTGAGACGCATCCACACCAAGATGTCTGTTAAGGGCCGGACCCTTCCGACGATCACAACAATATGATATCGGCAGGCATCCAGGGAATACACATGAATTGATCATAGGAACGCAAGCATATAGGGTTCAAAGGGCTAAACACGCATTTAAAGATCCAACTAAGAGTATCTATTTCACGCGAACACTAGAGATAGAATAACTAAACATGGAAATATTTATCATGTTCCGTTACAGGGCCAGATGGAAATAACAGTGGCCCGGTACTTGGTCTGATGGCCAGAAGGAACGACTTAAATGCGAAGAACCCTGTCGGCGCGGGGAGCAGCATTCTTCTCGGTGGCTACAATGTCAGCACCCGCTGGCGACTTCTTGAATCCGTCATCAAGATCGAGCTCTGGGTGGCGGCAGGCGATATTGCTCAAGGCCATGAAGAGGGTGTTGCGGGCGAGCTTCCTGGACTCTATCACGAAGCGCTCGACCCCCGCCTCTTCATGCGCCTTCAGTTTCTTGACCAGCTCGTCGAAGAAGATCCCCAGCTTGACAATCGGGACCTCCTGCTTACTGGCCTAGAAGACTGTGCCGTCCATCCCCATCACCGCAGCTTGGGCGCCAAGGCGTTCTACAATATCAATCAGGATCTTGACCCAGAGGTTGCTCATGTCGACCTGGTTCTTTAGCTTGTCCTTTGCATCCTTCCGAAGACGTTTGGCGATGTAAATACCTTTGGATAGCAGCTGCTGGCGGGACTCAATGGACTCTACCGCACTCTCCAAGGTGCCAATCCTGGCCTTCAGGTATGTGATGGTGCCGTTGGCTGCATCCAGGCTCTGGGTCTTGGGGAGAGCTGCGACTGCACATCAGCCAAGAGGGTCTCTGCCTGCCGTGCTTCTTCCTTGAGATTCTCCACCTCTTTGACACTCCCGGCAAGGTCCTCGTTCAGCTTGGCCACCTGACAGTCGAGGTAAGTCTTGGCTGTAGACGCGGTGTCCAGATTTTCAATAAGCTTCTTCAGCTCGGCGGCGTGGTCAATAGTAAGGGTGTCCAGGGAAGTTCCATGCTTATCCTCCAATTCCTTGGTGCGTTGCCGGACCAGAGCCTCCAAGCTTTCGTCCTTGTCCCGGAGGGCGGCTTCGAGCTTCTCCTCCTGGAGGGAGATATCTCACTCTCTGGCGTCCAGAGATGCCTTGTGGTCCGCCAGGCGTTCCTCCCGAGCCATGACGTCCTCTCTTGTCATCAGGAGCGTCTCTTGATGCCTTAGGAGCACTTTCAATTGATTGCCGTGCCACTCGCGCAGCTCCAAGCACTTAACCTTCAGCTTCTGGTCCACCTTGCCGGCGGACTCACGCCGTTCCTTGAGCTCCTGCCACTTCTTCATGTGCCGGGCATGCATTTCCTTCACTCCCGCCGCCATGGATTCCATGAAGGACAAATCCATGGTGATAGCAGTCGAGTCATCAGCCTCTTCGGCTCCCTGGTAGAGCGGAGCCAGGAGGCGTTGGAGTTCTTCATCAAGCTTTGCATCCGTGGTGAGGGACAGGCCAGGGGCTCCAGCTCCAGGTGGCGTGATACGTCCATTTTACATCATGCTTTCTTACTGTTATTTATAATGTTTTATCCATAATAATGTTTTTTGGAGTAATTCTAATGCCTTTTCTCTCATAATATGCAAGGTATACAGAAAGAGGGAGAATTCCGGCAGCTGGAAATCTGGACCTGAAAAAGCTACATCAGGCTACCTATTCTGCACAACTCCAAATGAGCTGAAACATCATGAGGATTTTTTTGGAATATTTGAGAATTATTGGAGCAAATAACTACCAGAGGGGGCCCACCAGGTGGTCACAACCCACCTAGGCGCGCCAGGGAGTCCAGGCGCGCTCTGGTGGGTTGTGCTCACCCAGGCCCACCTCTGGTGCCCATCTTCTGGTATATAGGTCATTTTGACCTAAAAAAAATAAGGAGAGGACTTTCAGGATGGAGCACCGCCGCCTCGAGCCGGAACTTGGGCAGGAGCACTTCTGCCCTCCGGCGGAGCGATTTCGCTGGGGGAACTTCCCTCCCGGAGGGGGAAATCATCGTCATCATCATCACCACCAACTCTCCCATCTTGGGGAGGGCAATCTCCATCAACATCTTCAACAACACCATCTCCTCTCAAACCCTAGTTCATCTCTTGTGTTCAATCTTGCTACCGGAACTATAGATTGGTGCTTGTGGGTGACTAGTAGTGTTGATTACATCTTGTAGTTGATTACTATATGGTTTATTTGGTGGAAGATTATATGTTCAGATCCAATATGCTATTTAATACTCCTATGATCATGAGCATGTTTATCATTTGTGAGTAGTTACTTTTGTTCTTGAGGTCACGGGAGAAATCATGTTGCAAGTAATCATGTGAACTTGATATGTGTTCGATATTTTGATAGTATGTATGTTGTGATTCCCTTAGTGGCGTCATGTGAACGTCGACGACATGCCACTTCACCATATTTGGGCCTAAGGGAATGCATTGTGGTGTAGCAATTAGATGATGAGTTGCGAGAGTGGCAGAAGCTTAAACCCCAGTTTATGCGTTGTTTCGTAAGGGACCGATTAGATACAAAAGTTTAATGCTATGGTTAGAATTTATTCTTAATACTTTTTTGGTAGTTGCAAATGCTTGCGGGAGGGTTAATCATAAGTAGGAGGTTTGTTTAAGTAAGAACAACACCTTAGCACCGGTCCACCCACATATCAAATTATCAAAGTACCGAACACGAATTAAGCCAACATGATGAAAGTGACTAGATGAAATTCCCGTGTACCCTCAAGAACACTTTGCTTATCATAAGAGACCGTTTTAGCCTGTCCTTTGCCTCAAAAGGATTGGGCTGCCTTGCTGCACTTTTTTTACTACTATCATTACTTGCTCATTACAAATTACCTTGCTATCAAACTACTCCGCTACTTACAATTTTAGCACTTGCAGACATTACCTTGCTAAAAACCACTTGTCATTTCCTTCCGCTCCTCGTTGGGTTCGATACTCTTACTTATCGAAAAGAGCTACAATTTATCCCCTATACTTGTGGGTCATCAAGGCTATTTTCTAGCACCGTTGTCGGGGAGTGAAGCGCCTTTGGTAAGGAGACATTTATATAGTGTGCTGAAATTTATTATCACTTGTTAATATGGAAAACAATCCTTTGAGGGGGTTTTTCGGGGTATCTTCACCTCGTCCGGAACAACAATTAGTTACCCCTCAACCTACTGCACCTACTGAAAATATTGAATATGAAATTCCTTCGGGTATGATAGAACAACTGCTAACTAATCCTTATGTAGGAAATGGAACCTGTCGGCATTCTAGGAACGGGGGTCCCCAGACTTGCCTGCCTGCGGCCCATGGCGTGGCTCCACCAGCGGCCCTGTACGGCCCATCTTCACCGGCAAACACTCAAGACCATCACGAGGTGGACGATGCAAAACCTCCTCAGGGGCGGCCTCACCAGGCTGGCTCGCAAGGGGCGGATAGATCAAGGCAAGGGACACCTCGCGAGGTTTCTGTGATGCAAGCCATGATGACTGGAGCCAGGCGGGCGCCAGCACACGCAGTGTCCTCGTTTCCTCTTTGGTGCTAAAGGGGCAAGCGCATGCGAGGAGTCTCGATACATCAGGCAAAGGTTTCCATATCGGTGCAACAAGACCAAGACCAGCAGGACGGCAGGACGGGGGTCACCGTGGAGCCCAAGACGGCGTCACCACGAGAGCCTTTGGCAGGCGAAGACTACTTTTGTCAGGATAGCTTCTAATAGTTGTCCCCCTTCGAATTTGGCCGTTGTGGGATCCCTTCCTGCTCAATACTTGGGAAAAGGACCAGTGCCTCTATAAACAGGACTAGCCACCAGCATAGCAAGGGGGGCGAATCAGAGAAAGATAGAGAGAGAGAGCATCAACTCACCAAGCACAAGAACACCTAACCTCGTGAGGCTGTTCTTCCTTTGTAATTGTTCATCCTCAGCCCAAGAGGCAATCCACCACACCACACTGGAGTAGGGTATTACACCACAACGGTGGCCCGAACCTGTATAAATCTTGTGTCTCGTGTTCTTTGGGTTCGTCGAGCTAGGCCGTGAGATCGTAGAGTGTGCGAGCTAGAGAGGGGGAGAGATCTTTGTGCGCACCCCAATTTTTGAATCTCAAGGGTTTTGTCGGAACCCGAAATCAGACATTTGGCGCGCCAGGTAGGGGTGCGCCGAAGCCTTGCCCCCCCTGACGGCCTTGCCTCTCCGACCGACTCTTATGGACGCCGCCTCTTCTTCGACTGGATCGACGGGCGCCCTCCGCAGCGCCGGGGGGCTCCAGGCCTTCACCCCCACGTTGCAGCGGGTGCAGTGGCCGCACAAGTTCAAGCCGGAGATGCCGCCATGTTACGATGCTGCGGCGGATACAACAGCCTTCCTACTGGCATACGAGGAGGCCGTCTTGGGGGCCGGGGGCGATGGTAAAGTCATGGCCAACTGGCTCCCAATGGCCCTGGCTGGCGTGCCGCCCGCCTGGCTCCTCCATCTACCGGAATCTTCTGTGGCCTCCTAGGAGGAGCTGCTTGACCCCTACATCGCGCGCTTCGTAGGACCAGCACCCCCGTCATCGCAGCTCTCCTCGGTGGCTCACAGGCGCTTCCCTCGGATCGTCACGCCAAGCCGTTCTTTCGCCAGATCAGTGCCGTGTCCACGCGGCAGGGGGCTCCCTCGGGTTGGGCGGTGCCCAAGGCCGACCTCACCTTAAACTCGGGGGATCACCCAGTCACCACCATCGGCTCGGGCATGCTTCCGATGCTTTGCACGCCCACCATCTATAGCATAGCCGTCACCAAGACCCTCATCAACGGCGGAGCCGGCCTCAATGTGCTCTCCGTGGAGGCTTTCAGCCTCCTTCACGTACCACTTGAGCGGCTCCACCCTAGCAAGCCTTGTCATTTGCCTCTTGAGTTAGAACATAAAGCTTATTGGGCAATCAAAGAACCCAATTATGATTTCAAACTTGCCGGTGAAAAGAGGTTATTTGATATAAGCTCATTAGATGAATGGAGAACCCAAGCTTATGAAGATGCAAAATTATTCAAAGAAAAAGTTAAAAGATGGCAAGACAAAAGAAACCAAAAGCGTGAGTTTAAAGTCGGAGAATATGTTCTTTTGTACGACTCTTGTTTTAGATTCTTTGCACTGAAACTCCTCTCAAAATGGGAAGACCTATATGTCATCGAGGAGGTTTATCGGTTTGGAGCCATCAAAATAAATAATTTCGAAGGTACTAACCCGAAGGTTGTCAATGGGCAATGAATAAAACATTATATCTCAGGTATGCCCATTAATGTTGAAAGTAATATTATCCAAACTTTGACACCGGAAGATCACATAAAAGAGTCCTTCCAGAACACTCCAGAATCGTGAAAATAAGGAGGTACGTGATATGGTAAGTAAACGTACTCCGAAAAATCCGCAAAATATTTTTCTATCAGTTTTGGAATATTTAAAAATTTAGGAAATAAACAAACTTCCAAGAAGTGTACCCTGGTGGGCACAAGACACCAGGGCGCGCCAGGCTTTCCTGGTGCAGCCAGGTGGGTTGTGCCCACCTGGGACACCTTTCGTACTCTGTTTTTCTTCCATATGCTTGTCCTCCAAGATAAAAAATCTATATATACTTCCTGAACCTGTTGATCGCTGTATCGCGGAGAAATCCTCTGTTTTCTTTTCCGTGTTGTTTTCTGTCAGATCCCATCCACCATGGCCGCTTCAAGCTCCTCCAAGTACAAGTTCTTCAAGAACGTCATCAACCCATACCTTCGGGAGGTGGTGCATCACCCTCAGGTCATCCAGATGCATGAGGGGGTGCTTCACCTCCGCAATGTGCCATGTTCAAAGGGGACGGGAACCGTGGAGGCCAGGCTTGAAGCCATGGAGCAGGACGTCTTCTGGTGCAAGGGGATGGTGGAGCGTGGACTCAACGCCAAACACCTTATGATCACGGACATCTCCCGTGATCTCAAGGTGGATGGCAAGCCCATGAAGGACATTGTCTTCACCCTCAACGAGCAAATCAACTTCCTCCAAAGCCAAATCTATGATGTCCAAAACCAAGTCTTTTAATATGAGGCAAGGTTTAAAGGTATGAGTTTGGCTGCTAGTTGCAGGACCCATGAGACTCACTCCTCCTCTTATGATGGTGGACCACTGCCATGGAAATCCGAGGACAAGATCCCTTCTTCATCACCAACATCACCTTCTTCACCACCAAAGGAAAATTGAGTTCCGGGTATGGGCACTCCCCTTGGCTTTCACCAAGCCTGGGGGAGGTGCCCCGGTATCGTATCATCCCACTAACTTTTTGCTTTTACTTATTTTAGTTCGATCTTTTTGCTTTAGATGAATAAAAGTTAGTTCGATCCTTTCTTCCTTGAGAGTTTGCTTAGTAATCTATCCTTGTAATTGTGTGCAAGTTATATAATAAAGTTGACTTTGAGTTTTTGCTTTCTTTACTTTCATGTTGCAAATAAAAGAAAGGAAATAAGAAAGAATAAAAGAAAGGAAATAAATAATGAAAAAGATCATATACTAACCCTATGGTAGGTGATGACACCACATAAGGAAAAGTATAAGTAAAAATTTTTATTAGAGATTGACAAACATAGTATTACTCAATGATGTAACTCATGAAAGAATTAATAAGGGATTCACATATAAATATACTATCCTAGAAATCTTTTGTGATTGCGAGCCCTCATTAAAATATTATATGCCAAAATTGTTGACGTTGGACAAGGAAGACAACTAATGGTTTATGTTTGTTTATATTCACATAGAAGTCATATTGTGATAGATACTTTAACATGTGGTGCTTGCCCCTATCTTTGCTAGCCAAAAAATCCGCACTAAGTAGAGATACTACTTGTGCATCCAAAAACCTGTCGGCGTTCTGGGAACGGGGGTCCCCCAGACTTGCCTGCCTGCGGCCCACGGCGTGGCTCTACAAGCGGGCCCGTGCGGCCCATCTTCACCAACAAGCATTCAAGACCCTCGCGGGGGGCCAAGCCTCGCGAGGAGGATGACACAAGACTTCCTCAGGAGCGGCCTCACCAGGCTGGCTCGGATGGGCGGAGAAATCAAGGCCAGGCAAACCTCGCGAGGTTCCAGTGACGTGAGCCATGACGATCGAGACCAGGCGGGTGCCAGGAAGGCGCCAGCACGCATGTCCTTGTTTCCTCTTTGGTGCTAAGACAGTACTTATGCCTTTTCTCTCTTATTTTACAAGGTTTACACGAAGAGGGAGAACGCCGGCAGTTGGAATTCTGGACTGGAAGAGGAGCAAATCTGAGAGACCTCTTCTGCACAACTCCAAAAGTCCTGAAACTTCACGGAGAATTATTTTGGAATATATAAAAAATACTGGCGAAGAAAGTACCAGAGTGGACCCACCACGCATCCACAATGGTGGAGGGCGCGCCCTACCCCCTGGGCGCGTCCCCCAACCTTGTGAGCCACCTAGCAGGCCCCCGGTGTCCATCTTCTACTATATGGTGTCTTTTGACCTGGAAAAAATCAAGAGGAAGCTTTCGGGACGAAGCGCCGCCGTCTTGAGGTGGAACTTGGGCTGAACCAATCTAGGGCTCTGGTGGAGCTGTTCTGCCAGGGAAACATCCCTCACAGAGGGGGAAATCATCGCCATCATCATCACCAACGATCCTCGCATCGAGAGGGGGTCAGTCTCCATCAACGTCTTCACCAGCACCATCTCCTCTCAAACCCTAGTTCATGTCTTGGATCCGATATTTGTCTCAAAACCTCAGATTGGTACCTGTGGGTTGCTAGTAGTGTTGATTACTCCTTGTAGTTGATGCTAATTGGTTTATTCGCTGGAAGATCCTATGTTTAGATACATAATGCTATTCAATACCCCTCTGATTATGAACATGAATATTCTTTGTGAGTAGTTGTGTTTGTTCCTGAGGACATGGGAGAAGTCTTGTTATAAGTAATCATGTGAATTTGGTATTCGTTCAATACTTTGATGAGATGTATGTTGTCTCTCCTCTAGTGGTGTTATGTGAACATCGACTACATGACACTTCACCATGATTTTGGTCTAGGGGAAGGAATTGGGAAGTAATAAGTAGATGATGGGTTGCTAGAGTGACAGAAGCTTAAACCCTAGTTTATGTGTTGCTTCATAAGGAGCTGATTTGGATTCATATGTTTCATGCTATGGTTAGATTTATCTTAATTCTTCTTTCGTAGTTGCAGATGCTTCTGAGAGGGGTTAATCATAAGTGGGAGTCCTTTCCAAGCAAGGGCAGCACCCAAGCACCGATCCACCCACATACCAAATTATCAAAGTAACGAACGCGAATCACATGAGCATGATGAAAACTAGCTTGACAGTAATTCCCATGTGTCCTCGGGAGCGCTCTCCTTTATATAAGACTTCGTCCAGGCTTGTCCTTTGCTACAAAAAGGATTGGGACACCTTGCTTCACCTTAGTTACTCTTGTTACTGGTTACCCGTTATGAATTATTTTATCAGACAACTATCTGTTACCGATAATTTCAGTGCTTGTAGAGAATACCTTGCCGAAAACCGCTTGTCATTTCCTTCTACTCCTCGTTGGGTTCTACACTCTTACTTATCAAAAGGACTATGATAGATCTCCTATACTTGTGGGTCATCAGTGTCCGGCCCATCCGGCGGAGCGGCGGCTAGCTCGCTCATCACCGACACCTCTGACGAACACGCATAAGAATTGTTTGAAGTAATGTTTAGGAAAATAATGATTGGAGGAGTAAGAAGAGGATAGAAGGTCAGATGTGGGTCCCTCGTGTCAACGGTCAAACAAATGGTGTTGGTTTAAGGTGCCTCGTCAGCACGGACGGGTGGGTCAACCCTGTCATAAACGGGTTTAAACGAGCCTAATCGGCACTAGTAGTAGTTTTTTTTCACAGATTAAGAAATTTTGGGTATGTTTTTGCTATTTTTTGTACAATAGTTTCTTCCTAAGGCTGCTTGAAAGTGGTAGTTATTTGTTAAATACTCTACATACTGTAAGTAGGAGTGAAAGTTAAGCTTTGGAAGCCAAAGAGCACGGCTAGTTACACAGTGCCTATGTGTACATAATTCAAACTAAATATCGACCATGAGTGAGTAATATCTTGACGGAAAACTCGAAACTATGGAAATACTAGCAATTTTTTTGCATGGTTGGAAAAACTAGCAATGTGCACGTGTGTTGCAACGGATCATAATTAGCATAATACTTATTCACAAACTTGATAGAAAACACTCTAATTTTAGTATACATATATGTAACGCCCTCGATGCGGCTATATCTATCACGTGTCGAAGCACGACTTAGAGGCATAACCGCATTGAAAGCAATGTCGCAAGTGAGGTAATCTTCACACAACCCATGTAATACATAAGGGAAAAGAGATACATAGTTGGCTTACAATCGCCACTTCACACAACACATGAATAAAGCATTACATCATCCATATACAAACAAGGTCCGACTACGGAACCAAAATAAAAGAAGAACCCCAAATGCGACACGGTCCCCGATCGACCCCAACTGGGCTCCACAACTGATCAACTAGGACGAAACAACACAAAGGGCAAGATCTTCATCGAGCTCCTCCTGAGCATTGGTTGCATCTTCTGCACGGACTCATCGGCACCTGCAAGCTGGTTTGGAAGTATCTGTGAGCCACGGGGACTCAGCAATCTCGCACCCTCGCGATCAAGACTATTTAAGCTTATGGGTAAGGTAAAGGTATGAGGTGGAGCTGCAGCAAGCGACTAGCATATATGGTGGCTAACATACGCAAATGAGAGCGAGAAGAGAAGGCAAAGCACGATCGAGAAACTATGATCAAGAAGTGATCCTAGAACAACCTACGTCAAGCATAACTCCAACACCATGTTCACTTCCCAGACTCCGCCGAGAAGAGACCATCACGGTTACACACGCGGTTGATGCATTTTAATTAAGGCCAACTTCAGGTTTTCTACAACCGGACGTTAACAAATTCCCATCTGCCCATAACCGCGGGCACGGCTTTCGAAAGTTCAATCCCTGCAGGGGTGTCCCAACTTAGCCCATCACAAGCTCTCACGGTGAACGAAGGATAAACCTTCTCCTGAGACATTCTGATCAGACTCGGTATCCGGTTCTACAAGACACTTCGACAAGTTAAAACAAATCCAGCAACATCGCCCGAATGTGCCGACAAATCTCGATAGGAGCTGCACATATCTCGTTCTCAGGGCACACTCAGATGAGCAGTCCGTACAACTAAAACCAGCCCTCGAGTTTCCCCGAGGTGGCGCTGCAAGGGGCTCTAGTTTGGACCAACACTCAGAGGAGCACTGGCCCCGGGGGGGGGGGGGGGGGCGGGGGTTAAAATAAGATGACCCTTGAGTCCGCGAAACCCAAGGGAAAAAGGCTAGGTGGCAAATGGTAAAACCAATGTTGGGCATTGCTGGAAGAGTTTTATTCAAGGCGAACTGTCAAGGGGTTCCCATTATTACCCAACCGCGTAAGGAACGCAAAATCCGGGAACATAACACCGATATGACGGAAACTAGGGCGGCAAGAGTGGAACAAAACACTAGGCAAAAAGGCCGAGCCTTCCACCCTTTACCAAGTATATAGATGCATTAATTAAATAAGAGATAATGTGATATCCCAACAAGTAAACATGTTCCAACAAGGAACAACATCTCCATGTTCCAACAAGGAACAAACTTCAATCTTCACCTGCAACTAACAACGCCATAAGAGGGGCTGAGCAAAGCGGTAACATAGCCAAACAACGGTTTGCTAGGACAAGGTGGGTTAGAGGCTTGGTTCATAATATGGGAGGCATGATAAGCAAGTGGTAGGTATCACAGCATAGGCATAGCAAAAGAGCGAGAAACTAGCAAGCAAAGATAGAAGTGATTACGAGGGTATGGTCATCTTGCCTGAGATCCCGCAAGGAAGAAGAACGAGTCCAAGAAGAAGACAAACGGACATAGTCGAACGAATCCTCACAACACGACGTTACCGGAAACAACCCGAAGAAGCAACACCGGAAAGAAGCAAACAACATAGTAAACAACCACCACATAATCAAGGCATGATGCACAATCAAGCATGATGCATGTCCGGTTTAAATATGCATGGCAAAGCAAAGTGCACAAACCATCCTACAAATTAAGTGGAGCTCAATATGCAACTCCGTTGCATATTGATGAAACACCACATTCAAGTTTTTTAGTTCGATCTCGTTTATGTACCCAACAATATTAAATGTTGTTAAAACATGGCAAGAGGGTGAAGCAAAGTAAAACTACCTATCTATTCAAGTTTAAATGAGGCCGGAAGCAACGAACAACATTTCCGGTAAATCCCCATATGCATATTTTAGGTTTGGTACTGTTCTGCCCTAAATCAAATTTTATAGTTGTTAAACATGCAAAGTGATGCCACCAAGTTAAACTAGGCAAAATTCTACCCCATTTACATATAAAGTTTATTAGAAACCGAGCTATGGTTATTTAGTTATGAATTAAAGCATTTTAACATGGCATAGGAGTAAATTTAACCAAACATCATTTTAAGCATTTCAAACATAGATGAAAGTGGAAAATTATTAAACTAGACAAAATTCTAAGCAAGTTTCATATTTAAAGTTTTTACATATGATGCACCGTTTGTGAGTAATGAAACACATGAAGTTTAGGGGCTGATCTGCAAAAGTGCAAACCCCTGGAAATTAGCTAAATTCGCAGAACCAAAAAAAACGTCCACTAGGCCGAAACTGAACTGGCCCAGCAGTAAGAAAAAAAGGAGGGGGCGCTTGGGGTGGCCTCACCCATGGGCTTCGGCCCGCTGTTGCAGAGAAGAGGCCGGCAGGGGCGATACTGGGCCGGGAGGCCGAGCGCTAGGCCTTGCACGAACTGGCGCTGCTCGGTGGATTTGGGGGTCGACGGGCTGAGGTGGAACTGGGCATCTGGGCTGCGAGTGAAGCAGAGGAGGCCTCGCGCGGCGAGTGGCACTCGTCCAGGCTGGCGCTGGACTAGTCAACGCGGGGCGGGGTGACTTGTCGTTGGTCGTCGTCGTTCCCACACGCAGAAGCAGAGGCCGGCGATGAGGACTTGGGGAGGACTGACCGCGGAGACGAGCTGGAGGGCGCGGCCAGCGGGGTCCAGCTGGAGACTCTCGACGCTGATGAGGATCTCGGGGAGGAGAGGAGCGGTCGAGGTGGCGACGAGGATGGGTTGCAGGCGGCTCCGACGCGGGACTTGGGGCGCAGGGGCAAGGTGAGCTCGAGCAGATCTGGTGGGTGGCGCTGCTTGGAGGAAACCAGACAAAGCAGGACGACGGCGGTGGCACCATGGAGCTTGGGCGAGCTCCGGCTGGCGAGGGACTTGACGAAGGAACAGGGGCGTGACAGAGGCACGGCGGGAACGACTCTGGGCGGCGGCCATGGATGGTGCTGCGGGTCCTGTCGACGAACAGAGAGAGGGAGCTAAGAAAATAAGGGAGGGGGAGAACCAGAGGGATAGAGAAGGAAGCAGGGCATGGCCTGGCCATGGTCGATGCGGCTCCGGGCGTGCTCAGGCGCTCCTCCCGAGCAGGAGCCCCGTGGTGATGAGACGCAGGGAAGGACGAGGCAGTGTTGCAGGAGAAGGGGGGTGTTGCGCTGCGCTGATTGGCTCGCTGGGGAAAACGAGGGAGAGTGGGTGGATCTGAATCCCAAGGGAAATAGTGGCGGCGGCTGAGAGGGATCGATGGGACAAGGGTCCTAAATATTAGGGTTTTGTCTGGTTATATAGGTAGGGGATTAGATGTTAGACTATTTGGTCCCTCTGATAAAAATCGGACGGTCTGAGATGAGTAGGTTAGGTAGCCTAGTAAACAAAACAGAGATGTTTTGTAGACGTTTGGGGATGATCCGGATCCAACGGTGACGACTGTCCGGGTCGGGTCCGGGACAACTTTCGGACGCGTGCGAGGAGGGCCGCGGGCTGACGAGAGAGGTTAGGTAGGGTCTGACGGTGAGTAGTGGACTGTGCAGAAGGCCTCAGGCTAAGACAAGAGAAGAGAGAGGGAGGCCCGACGTCTGTTTTCGGAGACCGAAAACGTCCGACGTTTGCCCGGCTATAATGCCGCTATAGTTTAACGGTTGGGCTATCAAACGAACTCCGAATGCGATGAAACTTGACAGGCGGTCTATCTACACTATAATAAGACCGCAAGTCAACTCTCGTCCCATTCCGAGAACATTTTTCCGGCCACTTATAAAATACTATTTTGGACATGCCGCGGGCGCGTGCAAGTGTGTCTGGGCTCAGAACGGACAACGGATGGCACTGGGGAAACCCGGACGGATGCAGGTTTTGAAAACATGATGATGCAATGCGGATGATGACATGATATGCAAAGCATGACACGCAAGCAATGACAAGACAACAACAGCGAATAACTGGAGGACACCTGGCACATCGGTCTCGGGGAGTTACAACACTCCACCACTACGAGAGGATCTCGTCCCGAGATCTAGAATGACACCGGAGAGAAAACGGAAGCGAAAAAGAAGAGGTAAAACTAAGTTGCTTCTTTGACAAACGAGTGAAACCAATAACCTTGAGAGGTTAAGCCATTTCGAGAAAATAATACAACGGCGATGAACAAAGTCGAAAACACTCCGTTAGAAAAGAGGGACAAAGAACATTGCAAAAAACCTTGAGGTTGAAGGGCAATATATATATATATTGAAAGCACTCCGGTTAAGTCAAGATAGAGAAGGATTAATAATGATATAATTTGAACCACACTCCGTGAGAGAAGGGACACAAAACTTGATAAGATGAGAGAACTCGAAAAGAGGGCACGACACTCTAGTAAAATGGATAAACACGAAAAGAACATGATCCTAACAAGAACAAGAAGAGGGTTTGAAGAGAGCGACATCACAATGCCTCCGGAAGAAGTGAGAGAATGGAACTGAATGAATAGGGGAGAAAAACAAGGTCTTGAGAGAGCACGCTTACACCAAAGCTAGGTAGAAGTTGTTGTATTATCAACAACAAAAAAGATAAGCTTGATATGGACTTATAGAATACATCTCAAAATTATGAGGTGACAGCCAGCCACTTACGGGAAAAAGAAAAAAAGTTGGATTGATATGAATGAGGAGGCGAGAAACTTATTTCACCGGGAGGATAGATGAAGAACTTGGATCATATATTATCACCATTAATAGCAAAACCCTTAGGGAAAGATTTAGGTGAAATATAACCCAAGATAACTCAAATGACGAGATTGATGGATTTAAAATATCTCATTCTTAACAATATGTGAATCATGAAGCATGAACTCAAATTATCAAGAATGACTTTATACCGCCTCCAATGATACAGAAGAAAGAATTGCACTCCGGATTGCAAGATGAAGAAAACTTGAGCTCCTCTGAAAAGAATCTCAATGAACACTTCGAGAAGGAATTAAATCCTTGATGAACCATCATGTAGAGCCTCCATGGAGAACTCTGGTAATAAAAGGATAACGAAAAGAAAGAGAAGTTGAAAACACAAGGTGAAAACCTTGTAATGATTTAGATGGATCTCCGTGATAATTAGAGCTTGGAACTCCGGATAAGAAAGATGAACAATTGAAATCAAGAATTTTGATGAACCTCCGGAATAAGGAATTTAATTCACTCAATGAAACAAGAATAAGAATTACATTATGCTTATCCTTCACCAATTAAATTGATGACAAACAATGGATTTGGCATACCACTTATTCTCGTTGAAAGGGTTAAATATAGATATAGCTCAAACTTGAGGAAGATCTTCAACGAACCACCGGTAGGACTTGAAACAACGAATGAATTTATATGATAACCAAGAAAAAAAACTCTTGAATGAACCACCGTAAGGATTGAAAATGAAAGAGTCAATTGAGATTATACGAAGGAAGAAGAATTTTGGAAGAGCCACCGTAAGAAATGAAAACAATTGAAGAAAAGATAAAGAAGCACCGGGAAGAATTAGAGAACAAATGAAGATACTTACTAGGATTTAGATACAAGAGCACGAAGAGATCACGAGCTGATTAGAGATCACTTGAACGATGCACCGGTAAGATTTGGAGAAAGTGAGCTGAAAGATGAAATGAATGATTCTGAGATGATGGACTCCGGATGATCAAACTGAAAAAAAACTCCTGAATTACTCCGGATGGGTGAAAAGAATATCTCACAATCGAAAAGAATTATGAGAGGATGGCAACAAGCTAGAATCACGAATCTGGAAGAAAATGGAGCAGGATTAAAGAGAAACTCTTCTTCGGTCTTCAAAATCCGAGAATGATGACTGAAACACCACCATGAATTATTTAGACACTCCGGAATGAAGAAAAGAGGAGAGGTTGAGCCAAAGATGAAAAGAATTTGAAAGATCTTGGAGAAAAACATATGACAGATGATGAATCATTCTTACGTCAAATTTGAAAGAATTTTTGAATAGCTCCGGTAAAATTAGAAGAGTCAGGTAAGATCCTGGAAAAAGACCTGTGGGTTAGGGCCCACTCAAAAGAAAACACCGTTGAACGATTTACAAGAGAGGTTGCGCCGGTTGAATTAAAAAGCTTGAATGAGATAACAACCTCGAAAGAGTTTGAACGAAAGCAGAGTGGAAACATGAATCTTCGAGATATCTTGAGCACTCCGGAACAATTAAATAGCGAGAAGTGAATGAATATGAGGTGCATCGGCATGAGAAGGTATTTGAAACAAGGAAAAAGGATATGATCAACACCAAAGCTTGATTTGAATCCACCAGAGAAGAAAAGAATGAATAATGGTGAACTAGAAGCTCCATTAAAATCTTCATGAGAAACACCGGGTAAGAACATAGACGGAAAAGGATGGAGAGACTTCACAAGAATAAAAGGATACTTGATTAAGATATAGGATACCTTGAAGAAAAAGGGTGGGTGGGCGGGAAAAACAAAGGCAACTTGGAGAAGGATGAAACAAATAACATTGATGAAAAACTGAGATTGGATTTTGCGGATGTTGAAATGATCAGATCCACTTGAAGAGAAGCACACTGGTTCACAAGAAATTGAAATGACAAACTTGATGATCGAGAAGGATTAGTATTCACATCAAAGTATGAGAACACCACTTAGGAAAAGGCATGGAATCAACATTTGACTTCAAAGCAACTCGAATACCACAACTCCAAAACAAAACGAAGGATTGGCTTGCAGAATAAGCCGGAACAAACATATGATAGAGATTTCGTCCGAAGTTTTCGTGGTGGGGCCTACACGGGCTCGATCGTACAGCACCATCATGTACAAGGCAGTGCACATGACATACAAAGCGTCCCCGAGTCGGCATAGCCAAGGACTCTTTAAGACACAACGAGACCACTGTAAAACCGATCGTGAATAGGCGGACCACTAGACGTCGAACTCCAATTTCAAATCATACATCTGTCGGAAAGATATCCTACGAGCTACTTGAATTCCCACCTATGAAACTCCCGAACCTTTTCGGTTATGCAATCAGGTGTTGGGGATATAGGGGAAGCATAATATCTCACCCAAAACTAGCAAATCCTACATCCAGCTGCATCCATCCTTCAACACATAACCAAGAAACCTTCAGAAATCGTCTACCTCAACCTTCGAAAAGTATCCGTTATACGAGTTATGGCAATACTCCCGAACTCCCGCCCCAGTACTGGGTGGCTTCGAGGTTATCTCACCAACAACTGTATAAAAGAGATTTTCAATGTCGGCGAAACTAAACTCAGGTATTCCAAAACTGCAACGATAAAATTGTGACGACAACACCTCGGAGCTCAACTCCCCGGGACACTGCCACAACCCCTAAATGACAGGAGGCACCAAGAACAATGTTCTCATCACAAAACCATCGGAACGATTCCAAGATACCCGCGTGATCCTAAAAAAAATTAGTGAAATTTGAGAAGAGAAGAGACAAAACTCTACATTAGGATGCCTTACCAGAGCGATGAGGAGCCTGGGGAGTAAAAAGAATTCCTACACTCTCCGATAGATAATTCCTAAATGACTCAAAACATTTTTCTAGACTCAACAACGGCTGCTAAAAACGATCAAGCAGTGGGGGCTCCTAAGGTCGGGGAAGGCTCTGATTACCAACTTGTAACGCCCTCGATGTGGCTATATCTCCCACGTGTTGAAGCACGACTTAGAGGCATAACCGCATTGAAAGCAATGTCGCAAGTGAGGTAATCTTCACACAACCCATGTAATACATAAGGGAAAAGAGATACATAGTTGGCTTACAATCGCCACTTCACACAATACATGAATAAAGCATTACATCATCCAGATACAAACAAGGTCCGACTATGGAACCAAAATAAAAGAAGAACCCCAAATGCGACACGGTCCCTGATCGACCCCAACTGGGCTCCACTACTGATCAACTAGGACGAAACAACACAAAGGACAAGATCTTCATCGAGCTCCTCCTAAGCATCGGTTGCGTCTTCTACACGGACTCATCGGCACCTGCAAGCTGGTTTTGGAAGTATCTGTGAGCCACGGGGACTCAGCAATCTCGCACCCTCGCGATCAAGACTATTTAAGCTTATGGGTAAGGTAAAGGTATGAGGTGGAGCTGCAGCAAGCGACTAGCATATATGGTGGCTAACATACACAAATGAGAGCGAGAAGAGAAGGCAAAGCACGATCGAGAAACTATGATCAAGAACTGATCCAAGAACAACCTACGTCAAGCATAACTCCAACACCGTGTTCACTTCCCGAACTCCGCCGAGAAGAGACCATCATGGTTACACACGTGGTTGATGCATTTTAATTAAGGTCAACTTCAGGTTTTCTACAACCGGACGTTAACAAATTCCCATCTGCCCATAACCACGGGCACGGCTTTCGAAAGTTCAATCCCTGCAGGGGTGTCCCAACTTAGCCCATCACAAGCTCTCACGGTCAACGAAGGATAAACCTTGTCCCGATACATTCCGATCAGACTCGGTATCCGGTTCTACAAGACACTTCGACAAGTTAAAACAAATCCAGCAACACCGCCTGAATGTGCCGACAAATCCCGATAGGAGCTGCACACATCTCGTTCTCAGGGCACACTCAGATGAGCAGTCCGTACAACTAAAACCAGCTCTCGAGTTTCCCCGAGGTGGCGCTGCAAGGGGCTCTAGTTTGGACCAACACTCAGAGGAGCACTGGCCCAGGGGGGTTAAAATAAGATGACCCTTGAGTCCGCGAAACCCAAGGGAAAAAGGCTAGGTGGCAAATGGTAAAACAAATGTTGGGCATTGCTGGAAGAGTTTTATTCAAGGCGAACTGTCAAGGGGTTCCCATTATTACCCGACCGCGTAAGGAACGCAAAATCCGGGAACATAACACCGATATGACGGAAACTAGGGCGGCAAGAGTGGAACAAAACACTAGGAAAAAAGGCCGAGCCTTCCACCCTTTACCAAGTATATAGATGCATTAATAAAATAAGAGATAATGTGATATCCCAACAAGTAAACATGTTCCAACAAGGAACAACATCTCCATGTTCCAACAAGGAACAAACTTCAATCTTCACCTGCAACTAACAACGCTATAAGAGGGGTTGAGCAAAGCGGTAACATAGCCAAACAACGGTTTGCTAGGACAAGGTGGGTTAGAGGCTTGGTTCACAATATGGGAGGCATGATAAGCAAGTGGTAGGTATCGCAGCATAGGCATAGCAAAAGAGCGAGCAACTAGCAAGCAAAGATAGAAGTGATTTCGAGGGTATGGTCATCTTGCCTGAGATCCCACAAGGAAGAAGAACGAGTCCAAGAAGAAGACAAACGGACGTAGTCGAACGAATCCTCACAACACGACGTTACCGGAAACAACCCGAAGAAGCAACACCGAAAAGAAGCAAACAACATAGTAAACAACCACCACATAATCAAGGCATGATGCACAATCAAGCATGATGCATGTACGATTTAAATATGCATGGCAAAGCAAAGTGCACAAACCATCCTACAAATTAAGTGGAGCTCAATATGCAACTCCGTTGCATATTGACGAAACACCACATTCAAGTTATTTAGTTCGATCTCGTTTATGTACCCACCAATATTAAATGTTGTTAAAACATGGCAAGAGGGTGAAGCAAAGTAAAACTACCTATCTAGTCAAGTTTAAATGAGGCTGGAAGCAACGAACAACATTTCCGGTAAATCCCCATATGCATATTTTAGGTTTGGTACTGTTCTGCCCTAAATCAAATTTTATAGTTTTTAAACATGCAAAGTGATGCCACCATGTTAAATTAGGCAAAATTCTACCCCATTTACATATAAAGTTTATTAGAAACCGAGCTACGGTTATTTAGTTATGTATTAAAGCATTTTAACATGCCATAGGAGTAAATTTAACCAAACATCATTTTAAGCATTTCAAACATAGATGAAAGTGGCAAATTATTAAACTAGACGAAATTCTAAGCAAGTTTCATATTTAAAGTTTTTACATATGATGCACCGTTTGTGAGTAATGAAATGCATGAAGTTTAGGGGCTGATCTGCAAAAGTGCAAACCCCTGGAAATTAGCTAAATTCGCAGAACCAAAAAAAAATGTCCACTGGGCCGAAACTGAACTGGCCCAGCAGTAAGAAAAAAAGGAGGGGGCGCTTGGGGTGGCCTCACCCATGGGCTTCGGCCCGCTGTTGCAGAGAAGAGGCCAGCAGGGGCGATACTGGGCCGGGAGGCCGAGCGCTGGGCCTTCAGCGAACTGGCGCTGCTCGGTGGATTTGGGGGTCGATGGGCTGAGGTGGAGCTGGGCATCTGGGCTGCGAGCGAAGCAGAGGAGGCCTCGCGCGGCAAGTGGCACTCGTCCAGGCTGGCGCTGGACTGGTCAATGCGGGGCGGGGTGACTTGTCGTTGGTCGTCGTCGTTCCCACACGCAGAAGAAGAGGCCGGCGACGAGGACTTGGGGAGGACCGACCGCGGAGACGAGCTGGAGGGTGCGGCCTGTGGGGTCCAGCTGGAGGCTCTCGGTGTCGGGGCGTTACAATATATCACTAAAAATATATTATGTTTCAATCAGAATATATTCGTTGGGCTATTTTGGTGAGGTGAGGGAGGGATGTGGTTGGTTTTAAGATACTAATTAAGGGGTTTTCCGCAAATTAGATAGAGAAGTGGGATGTTGTTGAGAAAAGGCAACAACTTACCTAACAGTCGCTAGATGTAGACCTAATGGTCAGAAATGATGGATGGCAGACATACCATCATCACCAACTAAGTCTTTTGTAGGAGTAATAGAAAGATACCCGTGCATTGCACGGAACATCAATATGCATTTTTTATATACAACACTTCTTGTGATTGACCCATGCGTGAGTAATCCCATTTGTAAAAACTAATGATATCTTGAGAAAGAGGAGAGACAAGGTGAGGAGGAGTGGGGCATTGTGGTGATTGGTGGTCGGACTAAGCGGAGGCATAGGGATGGACGACACCGATAATGACCACCATGCCAGATTGTTCCAGAGGCTTCCGATTTTAATTGCTCAACAATGAGGTTGTGGGAGATAAGGATGAACGAGGGAAGGCCTTGTCTGCAAATGTGGAGAGAGGTGTGGGTATCTTTTAGTTTGCTTTCTATCTGTCAGATATAGATCGGACGGTCTATATTGCAAGATGGCAGGCCTACTATCATCACCAACTCGGTTTTTTCATAAGAATAGATATAAGTATGGAGATACAAACTTATTATCAATACTTGTTTCCATAAACTTGGGTCTACATTCTATTCAACGGCTGAGCATGTGGGGCCTTAGCACGATGACTTCTCGACTATGTAAAACAAAGGTTTTCCCATCACCGATAAGGAGGGGGTGACGACAACGTTCTTTTGGCTCGCTCTAATCCTAGTAGTCATACTAGGTGGTCTACGGATGTGTAGATTTATTCTTTTTCACATCACGTGTTTGTTGTACTGCCACGACTGTTGATGAATAGATAGTAAGTTATTCACGAGAAAACCTTTGTTGAGCATGTGTGCGAGAGAGAGAGAGACAACATGTGCGTGTGTGATATGTAGAGACAGAGGCAATGATAAGAGATTTTTGTGTCTTTGTGTGTGGAGGATAGAGAGAGACATGTGCATTAGGCTTTGTGTTGTGTAACATGGAGACACATAGACATAATTAGAGAGTGAGTGTGTGAGATAGCGGACATGGGGAGAGATGTGTGAGTTAGAGAGACGAAGAATTTTGGTGTGCATGTGAGGTAGGGAGAAAGGTGGATATATATACCCAGATCTAGAGAGAATATGCAAGGGTGTGTGTCTTAAAAGAAGGATCCAGATAGATGGGTGTTTGTGCGTGATTGTGTTGTTTGTGCGCGGGGGGGGGGGGGAGCAGACATTTGGAAGAGACATCGAGTGTGTGTGGGAGAGGGGTGTGAGAGCGAGCGAGAGAGAGAGAGAGAGCGAGCGATGGAGAGAGAGAGAGAAGAAGAGAGGGGGCAGGGGTCGTTTGTGTGCAGAAGTGGCGTATAGATAGGGAGTCAAGGTTGATGTTGTTCGAAAGTGGCCTACGTACGGAGACGCAAGGGAAGCGAGTCATTGTGTGTGTGATAGAGACTTCATGAGAGATCTAGAATAGATAGTGTAGAGAACAATGTGCGAGATTGAGAACGATGATATGTTAGGGAGCTATGGAAAGAGTCACGACATATATGTATATAGGGAAGGAGCTGGGTCGGGTCCACATGTGGGAGAGATAGAAAGAGGAGAGTGGTGCACAAGGAGACAAAGGGTGCTTGTTTGTAGTGGGGGTGGTGAGTGAGGTGAGTGTGCGAGTACCACATAACTATGGAGATAGATGTTGGGACAGACGTTTAGTGTGTATGGGAAAGATACTCTGCTATATAGTGTGTGTGCTTGGGAAAGAGAGATGTCGGGAGACCTAGAGAATGGGGGAAGAGATGTGTGCATGCCCAAGAGACAAAGTGATAGAGACCTATATTGGGGTCCAGACTTAGCAGGGGGAGGGTGGTTAGTGTGCTCCTGTGTTCATGTCCGAGGGTGTCTATATTTGAGAGACTTAAGCATAATTAAGATATATCTGGTCAATAGTGTGTGCACTGATGGTTGATCAATTTGTTTCATAGTTTGGACTATGAGATAACGATACTTTTGAACATGCATGATATACATTGAAGTACCAGAATTACAAACCTCAAATTGGAATTTTGGAATTCGACTCCATTATTAGCTTTTGTAATTCATTTAAATGTAGCTACATTTTTAGCCAGGTTTTCGTGATTTCAAATTCATATATCAAACCTAGAGACATGCACATACGGGCATGTTCAAACCTTATATTCATCCACTTTATTCATACACATACACATTTTTGTTTTTGTCATCATATTTAGGATAAAGACATTCGGAATTTCATTTGAATTGGACCATATGATGGTATTTTCTTCCACTAGCTCAATGATCCATATTTGAATTGAATGGACAGTCTAAGTTTCGAGTTGAAGACATTGATTTTTGAAACTTGCACTTTTTTTGCGTGCAAAACAAATAAATTCTCAGCCATGATATCATAGCCGGTCGTACAAGAGCAAAACACTTAATTTAAGCCACCAAAAGCTTTCAAACTTCCCGCTCACATCGAAATATCTCACGCCGGAAAGTTTAGCCCTATGATATTCCTGTTTTACCCCTGTCACATGAACGGAACAGGGCCCCCAACATTATTCCCCAGAGCCCCTCCCCTTCCCCTCCCCGCCTCCTCCCCCAACCATGCCAAGCCGCCGAATCTAGGCCTCCGCCGCAACGGTGGAACTCACACCCCGCCGGATCTACCTTCCGCACCTTGGAAACCCCAACAGCCAACTCACCACTTCACTGGAGCCGATTCAGTGACTGGCTTGTCCACCGCTCCAGACCTCCTTGACCGCCATCATGGTCCGCCACACCGGATCTGCTTCACCGGCACCCTCGTCCACCATAGTGTAGGGCCCTTCACCGATGTAACACCCCAGATGTAAAACTTCCATATTTGGCAATATATCCATGTTGGCCTCCATCCAATTCCATTCGGGGTTCCATCTTTTGGTCTTATTTTGTTTTGTTATGTTGTTCTACTCATTTCTTTGCCATGCTTACCTTGTCATATTGCATTTGTGCTTCTTGTCATATTCCTTTTAGCCATCATATGTTTGCATCATGTGCATATCAGTGTTGTGTTGTGCTTATGTCACTTGCATTTCCATGTTATCCATGCATGATATGTTGTTGCATGTTCTATGTGTGATCCATGCATCACCACCTCCATGCATCACCACCTCTCCTTCTTTTTTTTTCTTTTTTTTAGCAAGTGCCATTTTACCCTCCTCCATTAATGTTCAACTTTGCCTCAATATTCTATCACCATGTCCAGAACCTCTCTGCCAAATTTCAGCTCATTTGAAGTTGTGTTGGTTAGGTTCAAAAATGCTCCAAGTTTGAACTATATTCAAACTTGTTGTATTTTTCTACCTCTAAAAATATCCAACTCAATTTTATCAAATTGAGAATAATTTCAGGATCCTGAGGATATTTTCATATCTCTCACAAACCCCCCCCCCCAATCCTTCTGTGCTTTTCGCTCTTTTATTATTGTTCGAAGGAATGGGAAAGAGCCAGAGGGAGAGAGAGAGCACCAGCAGCAGCGCAGCCCAGCACCAAAGCAGTCCAGCCGCGCTCCTGCAGCCCAGTCATCCCACGCGTACAGGAGCTTCGTCCTCCTGTACGGTAGTGCATCCAGCGTGTCCACGTTGGCACTCTCGATGATTTGACAGCCGGAGTTCGCCCCTAGACCCCTATAAAGTTGTCCCCGGTGCCCTAGGGTCTCCTCTCGACCGATTCCCCCTCCTCTTCTTCCCTCTCCGCCTCTAGGTGAGTCTCCACGCCCACGCCATTGCCCTGCCCACCATGCTCCGGCCGAGCTCGAGCTCGAGCTCAGGGTAGCCTCTCCGACCACTTCCGATCTCTTCTGCCGCCGTGGGGGAGTTCGCCAAGTTCCCCTACGTCTCCTTCCACGACGTACGCGACCACAAGGCCTACAGATCAACTCCCTCGGCCGTTTTCTTCCTCTGCTTCATGGACGGCAGCCCCACCAAGTTCAGAGCTCCTTCGCGTCGTCTCCGGCTTGTCTCCATCGACCCCATCGTGTCCTAGGGTGAGCTGGGTAACATACCTACCTCTCCCTTTCTTTACTTGGCTTGTAGGCACCTGTAGTTTTCGCCCAATCCATGTTTTTGCCGCGCCCGCAGTGCTCCGGCGAAGTCTGAAGACTTATGTCGTGCGTGTATCTGCAATAGCACGTCCGACCCTCCGCCGCTCGGGATCTCCCCGCCGCGCTTGCCCGCGCGCGCACCTGCATCTCTCGCGCGTCTCACCCCTTGCATACTTGCCTGCTGGTGCCACCTATGTTGCCTTGCCATCGCTCGCCGAACCGTGCCGCGCCTGAATCGAGCGCGAGCTCAAGCTGGAGCCGCTGCACATGCGCGCCCTGTAGCTACACCGTCACATGTTTCCGCACGCCCGCTAGAGTCCCTATGCCCTGCTGGTTGCCGCCGTTGACCGCCAGCGACGTCGCCATCTTCTCTGCGTAGGAGCAAAGGGAAGGCTTGGCCTTCACGTCTATTCAAAGGGCCTAGCCCCCCTTCTTGGCACAAGCACGAGCGCAGCCGACCTGGTTACCCAAGCACGCACACACCTGGGAGGTCTCGGGTTTGAACCCCAGGCTCCGTGAATATTTTTGGGGTGTGGTGTTATCAGCGTATCACTGACAATCAGGGCCCACCTGTCTAATCACAAGGGGGCCAGGGCCCACCTGTCATCCTCCCATAGCCCCATGTTTTCCTTTTCTTTTTATTCCCAGCGAATATTCCATTTCTGGCATATGGAATCTATCCATTTCGGGCAAGTCCATTTCTGGACGTTTCCATATAAGGAAAATGCCAATTCTGTCATATTCCATTTAGGGCAGTTTTTAACTTATTGCACTTGTGATGATTTTTCTACAGCAACCCCAACATATTATATAAGTTTTTGGGGTAGAAAAATCCCACCAATCCAGTGGTGGCATTAGTTTTTGCATTTGAGCAAGTTCATAAACATGTCATTTTACATCATGATGTTGCCTTGTCGTTTTTGTGTGGTTTAATTCAAGCATGCTATGAGGTTGTTTTGCACATGGATAGCTTCATTTTCATGCCTATTCCATGCTAGATCTATTTCATGCCATGATATGCTATGTAGTGAGTTAATCAAGCTTGTTAACATGCCAACATGAATCTGTTTTGCCATGTCCTGAAATTTCACCAAGTCTGAATCTGTTAACGATAATTGCTATGTTCACCTTGTTGCCATTGTATTTTCTGATCCCTTTTGGCTTATGGTCAGTAAGGTACTTTTGTTGTATGCTTTGAGTAGCTTCATGCCATGCTTTGCTTTGCCATGATATGTTCCTGTAGCATGTTGTTATCGTGCTCAAAACATTGCTTCCTGATGTTAAATTCCTGACATGTTGTTAATTTCTCTAAGTCTGTAACATGTTATCATTTGCACTTTTGCCATGATTGTTTGAGCCTACTATTGGGTGAATTAGCCGCAGCTCAGTGTTCATCTTTTGTCAAGCGTCTTGAGTGGATCCCTGCCATGTATTTTGTTGCTATGTTAGAGGATGTAGCTTGTTGTTCTTGATGCATTTAGATGGCCTCGTGCTGCTAATCGCAGATCGGTGCCATATTTTGTTTTGCTTGTCATTTCCAAACCGTGCATCCGATTCCGGGGATCTTTATATCGATTTCAACCGAAATCAACTCCTCTTTCTAGTGGAACTCTTGGTTTTCCAAGTTGAGGCCAGGTTCAATCATTCCTTTCCAAATCATGCATATGCATCGCATATCGCATCCCGCATATCATGACATGTTTTGCATCATGTTGTTTGTGCATTGCACGCGGTTGATTGTGTCTCCCTTTTTCTTGTTGTTCTCGCTTGGGTAGAGCCGGGACACGAGTACGTGATCGAGGAGCCCATTGAGTACGTTTACGAGGATCAAGCTAACGTCAACTCGGAGAACTTTGCAGGCAAGATGACCATAACCTCGAAATCACTTCTATCTTTGATTGCTAGTTGCTCGCTCTTTTGCTATGCCTATGCTACGATACCTACCACTTGCTTATCATGCCTCCCATATTGCCATGTCAAACCTCTAACCCACCTTGTCCTAGCAAACCGTTGTTTGGCTATGTTACCGCTTTGCTCAGCCCCTCTTATAGCGTTGCTACTTGCAGGTGAAGATTGGAGTTTGTTCCTTGTTGGAACATGTTTATTGTTGGGATATCACCATATTATCTTGTCTATTTTAATGCACCTATATACTTGGTAAAGGGTGGAAGGCTCGGCCTTATGCCTGGTGTTTTATTCCACTCTTGTCGCCCTAGTTTCTGTCATACCAGTGTTATGTTCCTTGATTTTGCGTCCCTTACACGGTTGGGTTATAATGGGAACCCCTTGACAGTTCGCCTTGAATAAAACTCCTCCAGCAATGCCCAACATTGGTTTTACCATTCGCCACCTAGCCTTTTTCCCTTGGGTTTCGCGGACTCAAGGGTCATCTTTATTTTAAACCCCCGGGCCAGTGCTCCTCTGAGTGTTGGTCCAAACTGAGCTGCCTGCGGGGCCACCTCGGGGAAACTTGAGGGTTGGTTTTACTCGTAGCTAGTCTCATCCGGTGTGCCCTGAGAATGAGATGTGTGCAGCTCCTATCGGGATTTGTCAGCGCATCTGGGTGGCTTTGATGGTTTAGTTTTACCATTGTCGAGATGTCTTGTAACCGGGTTCCGAGTCTGATCGGATTGTTTTGGGAGAAGGAATATCCTTCGTTGACCGTGAGAGCTTGTGATGGGCTATGTTGGGACACCCCTGCAGGGATTTGAACTTTCGAAATCCGTGCCCGCGGTTATGGGCAGATGGGAATTTGTTAATGTCCGGTTGTAGTTAATCTGAAACTAAACTTAATTAAAATGAATCAACGGAGTGTGTGGCTGTGATGGTCTCTTTTCGGGAGTCCGGGAAGAGAACACGGTCTCGTGTTATGCCTGAACATATGTTGTTCTAGGATCACTTCTTGATCATACTTTCTCGATCGCGCTTTGCCTTTCTCTTCTCGCTCTTCTTTGCGTATGTTAGCCACCATATATGCTAGTCGCTTGCTGCAGCTCCACATCATACCTTTTACCCGTCCTTTAAGCTTAAATAGTCTTGATCGCGAGGGTGTGAGATTGCTGAGTCCCCGTGACTCATAGATTACTTCCAAAACCAGATGCAGGGATCGATGATACGGCTCCAGGTGATTCAACTGAGCTCAAGTGGGAGTTCGATGAGGACTCAGGACAATACTACATTTCTTTCCCAGTTGATCAGTAGTGGTGCCCAGTTGGGGCGATCGGGGACTATGTTGCATTTGGGGTTTATCTTTATTTTGGTTCCGTAGTCGGACCTTGATTGTATTGGATGAATGTAATGATATTTATGCATTGTGTGACATGGCGAGTGTAGGCCAACTATGTATCTCTTTTTCCCTTATTCATTATATGGGTTGTTGTGAAGATTACCTCACTTGCGATGTTGCTTTCAATGCGGTTATGCCTCTAAGTCGTGCTTCGACACGTGGGGGATATAGCCGCATCGAGGGCGTTACAACCGACTCCCTCATCTGCCACATCGTTGGACCTTCATACAAGCCCTCGTCCACCACAACAGATCCGCTTCACCGACAGTGCTGTACACCACGCCGGATGTGCTTCGCTGGCGCCTTCGTCCACTGCACCGGACCCGCTCCACAAACACCATATTCAACTCCATCAGCCCTGCTTTACTGACACTGCGGCCTCATCGGGTTATTTCAATTTGTACTCCTTCGGTTTTTCTCTTCTTTATCGTGGAACTGTTCACTTACCACAGATGAGCTTTCTTGTATGTCGAGAGGCGCCGCAACTGAAGCACTAGAGCCGCTTCAGCAACGGCAACAGTCAGCCCATACTCAACCGCAACACGAGCACCATCGACGATCTTTAGTTTTGAAGTATGACAACGATACCCATACATCGCCGAGAATCAGTTACTATTATCCAACGGCCGGCGCCTACGTTCACTTTCTTAGCATAAGCACCACACCTTCGAATTTCTTCAGGGCATCATTCATTTTTTCATGAGATGCGTTATTCTGCTTGCACCTATAGGGCCATACGTGTGGCAGTGAACATGTTACATGTGCTAAATTACAAACCAGTGCACATATAGTTACAATGCTTTTGTTTTGTCCTAAGTATTACTGTACTTCCTAGATATCACTGCCTACTATTTTACTTCTTGCATGCTATATTTATGATAATGGTGTTGTTCTAATGCCACATGTTGGTTACATCAGACTGCTTCTATGTTCTCTATGCTTAATTACTCATCAACAAACTAGCTTGTGGTTCTGCTGCTTTTTGTTTGTTTTACCCTACATTTTCCAATGCTAGCTATTACATCACTTCTCCGAGCCTCTGTTCATTACTTTTTTGTGCATTCTTGATCTTCCCAAGTTGCATGACTAATTTGATGCATCTATTAATTGTGGAGCTGCCAACCCCATCAAGCAAAATATTTGTTCTTTTGTGGCTGACACCTCGAACAAGCATAAAAATTAGAGTGAAGCACATATATTGCCGTGTAAGGACACACCCTTCTTTCATTAGTTTAGATTAACCATTGATGATCAATTCGAAGCAGTGCATGTGATTAAAATTAATTTTACCTAAATAGAGGGTGAATAATAAACTACAATAACTAGATTTGCAGCCACGGGATGTTAACGATATCTTCAAATAACATTGCAATAGCAGCGTAGCTTCACAACAACATATGGTAAGCCAGTGTGTTTTAGTACATGTGAAATGTAATGAGTGTGGGCTGCTTTCTTGGCTTGTGCTCTCAACCTGTAATCCTACAGAATTACGAATAGTTCAGTTGTCTGCTTTGCTGTATTGCTTAATTCGAATGCTTGTTTGTTACATGTTAGGCTATACCTGAGTTGGCCAATATGTCAGCAGTGCATGCTATACTATCATAAAGAAATGCATGGCTAATTCATTTGACTCCTTAACTTTTCCTATGAACTTCGTCACAAGGCTGTCTTCATAGTTTATATGAGGCCACACTGTTTAAGTGCTTTCTCAGATTATTTCAACTACTTAGATGCCTGGGCAACTTAAATATAGAGGTGGTACACTGCCTTTCATCTTACCATTTTAATTTGTTTTCGGCTGACGCTGCTTCGAACCATTTAAATATAGCTTGCCATGCTCGGCAATAATTCGTATGTCGTTTACCATGTAAGCGTACTGTCTGGATCATGCGATAACTATCTCTTACTTATGTCCTGCAGAAACCTTTCAGGATGCCGTTCACACTAGGACACAATGTACAACCCCAGAATCTATTTGTGGAAGCAGTGCGCCAGCCATGTTACCACATGGTAGCAGTTCAGAGGCAACACCGCTGGAGAGCAGTCTGAGCACATATATTATAGTTCTTGAGGCTCTACTAGAGGCAGAAAGAGATGGTGTGGCTGCCATGAATGAGGTAATCTTGATCTTGAGGCTGAAAATTATGCAATTAGCTGCATGCATTATGCAAGCAACCCAAGAATTGGAGGAAGTAAGAATGTTGCATGTGAAGACGGAGGATGTCCTGCTGTTTCTGCTATATGAAGCCCGGGGTAATCCCGGTTCTTCTTCAGATACTAGTTGAAATTGTCATTAGATTAGTATACTTGCATGTTGTGTCATGTCTCTGAATGGATTATGTTGTAAGACCCCCTTTGTTGTCCATGTGTTGTAATGATCTGAAATTTTTAGGCGAGGTAATCCTTAGTACTTGTATGATTGACATAAGATGAACTATTTTTTGTGTGAGCATATTGTATTGGATGAAATAACTATTTGACTCAAAATGTATTCAACCTACTGAATTTGAAGATCATGACATTTCTAAATCATATTCCTATATAAAGGTGGAATAAACCTTTGTCATGGTCTTGAAGAAATGAACAACAAAACATAGAATGATGTATGGATATTCGTAAACGGATACAAATTGAATTTGAATTTAGTTGCCATGGCCCAGGGTAAACGTGCATGCTAATTCTCCCAAATTTTAAAGGCAAAACACCCACTATCATTTATCGGCTGCCCGAAGCCAATGTTTGTGAGATGGAAATTACTATCTACCCTTGACACTTCACATCCTAATCGACTCGATTTGCACTGTTGTCGATGGGGGTAGACTAGTAACTTCAATCAGACATGACACGACCGCCTATCTCCCCATTCAGACACGGTGAGCGCCAAACATGGGTGGCAAACACACATTTGAGTCAAACTCGTCCGAAAGACCTCTCTCTCTCTCCCTCAATTTTATCATTCATACACGTGGGCGGCAAAACAAACTCTCCTTGTCCGACATTGATGTAGGCAAATATTTTAAATAGGGGCAAGCGTGTAACTTCCCTCAGACGTGACACAACAGCCCTACATGTCAGCCCCATTCATACACCGTGAGCGCCAACCGTGGGCGGCAAAAGACCATCTCCTCGCCCGAAATCACTATCGGCAAATATTGTGGAGATGCGAGATTACCGTCCTATCCCCAACCGACGAGATGTCCAAAATTTTAAACGGTGGCTAAGTTCGCAACTTTCCCACATTTCAGACAAGCGCGTCCGAAAGTTTGAGATCCCCTCCCCCTCTATTTCCCCATTCATACACCGTCGGCGCCACAACAACCTCCCCACTCCGGCCTGGATCCTCCGTCCCGCCACCCCATCCTCCACCTTACTAGAGCCGCTACTCCTACCCCGTCGTCCACTGCCAAAGATGAACATCTATCATCCACGGTGCTGGACCAGGATCCTTTCATCGCATCCTCTCGCTCCAACGGCGCCGTCATCCACCTTGTCGTTCTGCTCCTACGACCACCTTGTCCACGGCAACATGACTTATCCCCCGACCCGGCCGTCTGCCCTTAATTCTTCTTCTGCGCTGCCGACAGCCATCGCACCTGCAACACCCTCAACGTACCAGCAGGGGCCTACATGGCATCGCAAGAGAGGTGGTACTCTTTCATATCTGCTTAAGTTATTCATCTCACCCGGAAAATAGATCGTAAATTGTTTACTTTACTTTTCTTGTCCATACCAAATCGTAGTGGCTAATTGAAAGCAAACATTGGTTGCGAAGTAGCGTTTGTCCGGTTTGCACCTTTAGATCTGCCATGGCACAGTCACTATACTCGTAAAGCTTATGGTTTACCCCCTTTATATTCACTAACATCATCGTAGGTGCTTCATGTCGTGCTAGCACTGCTCCTCAAGACCTCAACCCATCAAGCGAAACAACATGCCACTCATAATTTGAAAGCTTGGTTGTTGAAATATGAATATGATAGGATGCTCATATTACTAAAACAAAGAATGTTTAATTGGTCAGCTAATGTTCCTATATTTGTTTCGAAAAGCATGTGCGCCACATAAAGGGAGACAGCAAAGATTTGCATTTCTTTGTGCGCTCTGGTTCATCATGAGTGGGCAACACACATTGCATTATCTAATATCTTCTTGCTCTTTGTTGTCATGTTCCTCTTCTGTTCTTAATTAGTATATTACTTCCTCCATTCCTAAATTTCCTTGGGTGCGTGTGTGTATTGTGGTGGCGTGCATTTGTACCGGGTGTTACTCATCGTTGCTTTATTTATAAAGCAGGGCGAAAGCCTTTTTTGTAAAACATAAGTCTTTTTAGATATTCCAATAAGAACTACATATGGTTGTATATAGACATATTTTAGAATGTACATTCACTCATTTTGCTCTGCATGTAGTCTGCATTCGAATCTCTAAGAGATTTATATTTATTAACAAAGGGAGTAGTACAGTATGTTCCTTGTAGGGAAGTGGAGCAGGGACATTTGCAGTTGACAGGTCTATTGGGTCACTTCAGATGGATGCTTTCAAAGATTCTAGATGGTTTGCATATCTAGGAAATTCTGGGAGCTATGTCATCTTTGATAGTCTAGACTAATAGTAATAGTATTGTGCCTTCAGTTGAATAGAGTTGCCCCTTTTGGGGACAAACCCTTTCTGAACCATTTCTTATCGTACTGGTAGTACAAGCCCATATGATCCAGCTAGTTCCACTTTCCTGATTTTACTCTTGATGCTTAGGGTTTTCCCCTTTTATCTACCCTACTATAATTTTCATAGGTGCTTTCTGTCGTACTAGCAGTACTCCACCCTTCAAGCTATATAATACAACACTCACAATTCCAAAGCTTAGTTGTTCAAATACGATTGTGATAGGATACTGAGTTAACAGACACATTTAATTAGTTAGCTAAATGTTCCACTTGAGTTTCCAAATGCATGTCGCGACATATGGAGAGACAACAGGAATTGCATTTATTTGTCACTTGTTGGCTGTACTTTCTTGTCCATACCAAATCTAGTTGTTATTTTAAAGCAAACATTCGTTGCTAAGTACCCTTTGTGCGGTTTGCAGCTTCAGATCTGCCATCCCACGGCCACGGTTAAAACTATACTCATCATGCTTACGGTTTCACCATTTTATGATGACCACGACCAACCTACTTGGTTTATGTCGTAATAGCACTTCTCCACCCATCAAGCTAAACAAGCTTAGTTGTACAAATTCGAATATGATATTATGCTCATATTAGTAAAACTGAGACATGTTTAATTGGTCAGCTAAATGTTCCTACTTTAGTTTCGAAATCCATGTGAGCCACATATGGAGAGACTGGAAGGAATAGTGTTTTTCTATGCGCTCTGGTCCATCATGGGTGGACAACAAACATTTTATAGAAAGACTTGTAATATCTTCAATCTGCTTGCTCTTCTGCTCTTCTTTAACATGATCCTCTTCTCTTCTTTAATAAGTATGTTCCTTATTGGGAAGAGTAGCAGAGACATTTGTGGTCGACTGGTCAGGTCGAATTGTTCTCCCTTAGTTTATTTTGAATCTCTCAGGTCACACTGGTACAGCGACGTCCTAAACAAATGCTTTTTAACCCCTTTCCACGACGACATTTGGAACCGTCGCCAAGTGAGTGTGTACGATAGGGTGTCCTTCCCACATGACCCAGAAATCGTGAGGGATAGGCCCTCCTAGGACCCAGGCTGGGGCCATGTACGATCGGGCGAGGCATCGAAAGCCAATCATTTCTGTAGGTATGTACATCCCACATGGTAATCCGAGAAAATCATTAATGTAGGTATGTACATCCCACACGGTGAATCCCAGAAAATTATTTCCGTAGGTATGTATATCCCACACGGTGAATCCCAAAATATCATTTCCGTAGGTATGTACATCCCACACGGTGAATGCTAGAAAAACATTTCCGTAGGTATGTATATCACACACAGTTCTTTGTGTGGAAACGTTTGTGCAAGGTGGCCTAACGCAAATAGTTCGCTACCAGAAGCCGTGTGTGATTGTTAGTTGATCGAACACGCCTACTTTCTAGAAACCGTGCGGGTTGTTTGAGTTCATCTCCCACGGTGCTTTCTGAGTAACCATTTGCAATAGAAAACCCCAATAAGTAAGGTAATTAGCCTATTATTGATAATCCATGTACTAATAAAACTAATATTTCTTATAAAACATGCCAGATATTTCATATCCGTATAAAAGGAACCAGGATTTCATAATCGAATTATATCAGATAGCTTCGGCACTCAGTTACACCATTACACAACAGCACCAAGTTTCACATGCAGCATCAAAAACCTTTGGAAAGTAGCATCATACACAGTAAATAGACAGATGAATCTCATCTGGGAAACTTCAGAAGCGGAAGGCAAATATTGAGCCTTCAATGATGTTGAATGTCCTTGCAACTTTAGGCCAGTGGCTATGGATAATCGCCCGCCCAACCTTCATTCTCTTCAGCAAGACTTCAATATTGTACCATGGGTGTTGAATGAATACCTTCCTCGCCTCTTGACCATGCAGGTGGTTTGAGAGGTAATCATCGGTGAACTGCTTTGAAAAGTACTGAAAACAAAGCTATGCATAAATCGCTGTTGTAAATTTTGAGATGGCGCAAAGGGTAACAACAAGGTAAAAGAGTTGGTACCATCCTATAGTTAACTGATGTCTTCTTCATTGTGCAAACAAGGATCTTGCTGTTATTCGTCACAAGTTTCTTCATCCTAACAATCTTTCTAAGTTTCATGACTTGATTGATATTCATGGACATCTCATTTCCCCATATGCAAAATGGGTCGAACAGTGGGTCTAAGCCTCTCACAGCAGGACCTACATGTGCAAGAATAAATTGTAAGAAACCTAAATATTAGAATGATTCCTGCAACTGCACAATAATGTGCTATTAGCCAAAGGACCCTGCTTGAACAAACATCAATGGTAAACCAAAGTGTGTCCCATTGTTTCCCTGCAACACACATAAGGAAGATCTTGATCAGGTTAACTGAGAGTTTCCATACTATCAGTAGAATATGCATTGAGTACAGCCAAATTCGATTGGTGTCACATGCATAACAATACAAAATTGTACCCACAGCAAATGAAAATCAAATTTCAGAACTGAACCAAACAGTTAAATGGACAGCAGACCAAATGAACCAAAATAGTTAACTGAGCATGACATTGCAGAATAGAAACCTGTACTAGAAGATAAGACAGTTAACAAAACAAAGAATGCTTGAGAACAGTACTACGAAATGTAGCAATTGTTGGACCAAAGTGTTAACTAAACATTACATTTCAGAGGATCAAACTGTTAACTGAACATCAGATTGCATATTAACATTACAGAGGACAAATCACTAGAAGGCACTGGCGGTGGCCTCGAGAAAACATCACGAACTGTATTTTAAGGTAGTCAACCGCGTGGCGGTGTCGATAGTGTCCTCAAAGGCAGCCGTAGCAACCTCGTTCACGCATGCGGCCACATGCTACTCAGCTCCATGTTATATTGCGTGTAAAATGGTTGTGGGCGGCGCTTAATTGGAGGAGGGGGGCAGTGATTTCGGTGGAAGGTGTCGCTCCGTCAGTCGGGGCATGTGGGGTGGGAAAGGAGGAGGATAGTGTGGGTTGGGTGTGGATTACCTGACCATATCGACGAGGCCGCACAGCAAAAAGAAGGGTCGGCGGTGAGGAGGCCGCGCAGCAAGAAGAAGGGTCGCCGGCAAGGAGGCCGCGCAGCAAGAAGAAGGGTCACCGGCGAGGAGGCGGCGCTACAAGAAGAAGGGTCACCGACGAGGAGGCGGCGCTGCAAGAAGAAGGGTAGCCGGCGAGGAGGCGGCGCTACAAGAAGAAGGGTCGTCGGCGAGGAGGCTGAGCTGCCAGTAAGCAGTAGTGAAGGTTTGAACTTGGAAAGCAAGGAGGAACAGTGGAAATGTGGCTTTTGGTAGGAGGGAGGGGGCGGGGAGATAGATATTTCCGCGATGGCAAAAAAATTTCGCTCGATGCCATGAGAAACTGGCGCGCAAGTGTGGTTCAAGCAGGGGCGGTGGGCTGTAGACGACGAAGCTTCCTGCGTAAGCCAGACAAGATGGTGCCCCAAGATATTATATTGCATCCCACATGATTCTTTCTAGTAAACTGTTTGTGGTATACCTGATTTTTTCATTATGTTTTGAAAGACAAAATGGTGTTACGGAGGGAAAGGATGGTGTTTGAATTGCTAGAACATTTACGTACAATGAACATGCAACTAGTACATGAGTGTCGTGTTTAAATTTGGGATTATTCCGGGTTCATTTGGCACTTTTATGCATTAATTGTGTTTTTGGGCATTTAATGTGCATAATTCAAATTTGAACTACAAGCACATGCTCCAATGCACCAAAGTTTGTTGAAAAATCACATGTGTGTCTTCGGGTGAATTTATAGGTCCCATGCAAGAAATGGGAATAAAATTCAAACATCTGGGCGTCGTGGCTCGGCTGGAATGATTGAGAAACTTGGTTTTTAATTTCCTGTAAATCCAAAACACGGCTGAAAATCATGGAACTCCGCACGGTGTCATGACATGGCAAAAACATGATGCAGTAAATTTTTTGGCCGAATTGGGACAAGCTTTGGTGTAAGCTTCTTGCAAACCGTAGCTTCCCTCAAGAAGTCTCGTGGTTCCGAGAGGGAACGTGTCACCTCCATGTGCGAAACGACATAAGTACACTGCCTTCTCCCGCCTTAATTTTTGTACACTGGCAGATTAGACCAAATAGAAGTATTGTGCTAAATTTTGGAATTATTATGTGTTCGTTTGGCCTTTTTTATACATTAATTGAGTTTCTGGGCATTTAATGTGCATAATTCAAATTTGAACTACAAGCACATGCTCCAGTGCACCAAAGTTGTTTGAAAAATCACATGTGTGTCCTTGGGTGAATTTCTAGGTCCCATGCAAGAGATGAGTGAAATTCAAACATCTGGGCGTCGTGGCTCGGCCGGAAAGATTGAGAAACTTGGTTTTTTAATTCCTATAATTCCAAAACACGCCTGAAAACCATGAAACTTGGCGTGGTGTCATGACATGGGACCAACATGCTACGGTAATTTTTTTGGGCGAATTGGGACAAGCTTTGGTGTAAGCTTCTTGCAAACCTGAGATTCCCTCAAGAAGGCTCCTTGTTCCGAGAGGGAACGTGTCACCTCCGTGTGCGAAACGACATAAGTACACTGCCTTCTCTCGCCTTAATTTTTGTACACTAGCAGATTAGACCAAATAGAAGTGTCGTGCCAAATTTTGGAATTATTCCGTGTTCGTTAGGCCTTTTTTATACATAAATTGAGTTTGTGCGCATTTAATGTGCATAATTCAAATTTGAACTACAATCACATGCTCCAGTGCACCAAAGTTGTTTGAAAAATCATATGTGTGTCCTTGGGTGAATTTCTAGGTCCCATGCAACAGATGAGAGTAAAATTCAAACATCTGGGCATCGTGGCTTGGCCAGAAAGATTGAGAAACTTGGTTTTTTAATTCCTGTAAATACAAAAAACACGCCTATAAATCATGAAACTTGGCACGGTGTCATGACATGGCACCAACATGCTGCAGTAATTTTTTTGGCCGAATTGGGACAAGCTTTGGTGTAAGCTTCCTGCAAATCGGAGCTTCCCTCAAGAAGGCTCGTGGTTTCCAGAGGGAACATGTCACCTCCGTGTGCGAAACGACATACGTACATTGCCTTCTCCCGCCTTAATTTTTTTACACAGCAGATTAGACCAAATAGAAGTACCGTGCTAAATTTTGGAATTATTCCGGGTTCGTTTGGCCTATTTTATACATTAATTGAGTTTCTGGGCATTTAATGTGTACAATTCAAATTTGAACTACAAGCACAGGCTCCAGTGCACCAAAGTTGTTTGAAAACTCACATATGTGTACTTGGGTGAATTTCTAGGTCCCATAAAAGAGATGGGAGTGAAATTCAAACATCTGGGCATCGTGGCTCGGCCAGAAAGATTGAGAAACTTGGTTTTTTAATTCCTGTAATTCCAAAATACGCCTGAAAATCATGAAACTTGGCATGGTGTCATGACATGGCACCAACATGTTGCGGTAATTTATTTGGCCGAATTAGGACAAGCTTTGGTGTAAGCTTCTTGCAAACCGGAACTTCCCTCAAGAAGGCTCGTGGTTCCGAGAGGGAATGTGTCACCTCCGTGTGCGAAACGACATACGTACACTGCCTTCTCCCGCCTTAATTATTTTACACATGCAGATTAGACCAAATAGAAGTACCGTGCTAAATTTTGGAATTATTCTGGGTTTGTTTGTCCTTTTATACATTTATTGAGTTTCTGGGCATTTCATGTGCATAATTCAAATTTGAACTACAAGCACAGGCTCTAGTGCACCAAAGTTGTTTGAAAAATCACATGTGTTTCCTTGGGCGAATTTCTAGGTCCTATGCAATAGATGTGAGTGAAATTCAAACATCTGGGCGTCGTGTCTTGGTCGGAAAGATTGAGAAACTTGGTTTTTTAATTCCTGTAATTCCAAAACACGCCTGAAAATCATGAAACTTGGCATGGTCTCATGACATGGCACCAACATGATGCGGTAATTTTTCTGTCCGATTTGCAAAGGCGCACACATTAACAATCAACAAAGTCATTTTAGAACAAGTGATGTCACGTTACAAATCGGAAACACAAGTATTATTGAAACCATGGGCATTCGACTTACCAATTACATGCGGCCATGCGTCCCCTTTTTTTATTGGCTAGGAGGTGCCGTGCGGGGTAGCTATTTGAGTACGGGAGGCGTGTGATCAGACCCCTACGCGTGCTCATCGGGACGAGAGCCCTTTGATCACTACCTGCCGCGCACCTCCCTCCCAACGTCTCCATTAATGGCGCCCGAGCACCTGTTCTACGGCGTGGCTATATGTCTCACTGTACTGAGATTTAAGAGAGAGAAATGAAAATCTGAAAACAAATTTTGCATGGAGCTTGATGTAAGACCCACGGACCTATATAGCATCGACTGCGACTTATAGGAAGCATGATGAATATAAGGACGATGACATTGGATAATAATCATCTTACAAATTTAGAAACATAATTAAAAAAAGCCACATGCAGCAACGCCCGGAATACACAAGGGCAGAAGAAGAAGGAAGACAACAATCTGGCTCGCTGATCTCTACTTTGTTGATGCGTTGCTGCAGGCCGCGTGAACTAGTCTCCGCGGCAAGCGGTGACGAGCTCTTTCTTGTCCTCAAGATGCTGCTTGAGAGCATCTACGGATTCCTCCACCAGCCTTCTGCGCTCGATGCGCAGCATGGCATTCTCGTCGATAAGTTTCTCGACGATGACACTGGTCCTCTTCAACAAGGCAGTGGTCTGCTCCAGCTGCTCCGTACTTCCGACGATCTTCACCCTCAGCAGGTCGCGCTCGGCCCGGAGCTTCGCATTGTTGTCATTTAGTTGCGGGATGACGTCGGTAGACTGTTCAAACAAGGCTTTCAGGTCATCCTGCAACCTCGCCCACCTGGAGATCGGATCCATTTGCCTAAGGACGAGGGCACGCATGCGCCTATAAGAGTTGTCGCCTGCCCACGAGACCTTTTCCCAAGCCACCACGGCGCGGGAGGACATCTCTGTTGCATTCGTGGCGCGGCGGAAATCTCTTCTGCTTCCGCGGCGCGGGCGGACCAGTTTGCTGCGTCGACGGCACGACGAGTCCTCTGTGCTGCTTTGGCGGCGCGGCGAGACCTCGCTGCTACTATGGTCGTGCGGCCAGACATGTTGGTTGCTTTGACGGCGAGGCTGGAGATCTCTCGTGCTTCCACTTCCAGATTCGCCTCTCCTTGGTGGCAATCTCTCGACCCAAAACTCACGCTGGCCATGGCGGACGCAAGGGAACGATGATGAATGACTTGTTTGTTTTTAAGTTTTTGTGGATGAGGAGTTGAGGAGGAATGTGCAGTCATCTTGGAGTAGTAGTATTTATAACCGCGTAGTAATACACTCCTAAGTGGGAAACCGTTTAGGTTTTGATCGGTGTGAACAGGTATGCAATTCAGAATGTAATTGGACGCGGCCTCCCAGTTCTTCTAAAAAAATTCTGATGGGATGCATGCTCAAAATTTACTGATGGTTATAAGTGCGGCATTATTCCCGGAAGGCGTAACATGGGCATGTACGCCTTCTCGGCCGCGTATGTGGCGTTTACACGATAGGGTGCACCGCAATAGGCAATGTCAGCACACGTCTTGTTCCAACAACTGTGCGCGCTCATTATTACCATCGCGCATGCTTCTTTTAATTAGAATGGGTGTGCCCGTCAAGCGCACACACGTTGATCTATCTAACTGTTTTTGTTGTGGCTAATCGCAAACAGTTCATCCATGTGAAGTGTATGCCATCAATCGCAGACGCTTTGATCTGGTTTACCCGTTTCTACTCGGTTGCCTAATCACAAATAGTTAATCCTTCTGAAGTGTATGCCCTCAATCACACACACCTTGATATGCCTGACCGTTTCTTTTGTGTTGCCTAATCACAAACAGTTCATCCGAGTGAACCATATCCTGTACATCGCACACGCCTTCATCTGGCTGCCCGTTTCTTTTGTTCCTCCTCATCAAAAACGGTTAATTGAACTGAACTATATGCCCTAAATCACACACGCAACTAAAATCTGAACCGTGTTTGATGTATCCTCCATCGCAAATGTTTTGCACCTTTTTATGGTTTTTTACACCACCGTTTGCGATTATGGCATCACACATAGTTTCGTCGAAGGGTCTCTGATCATAGTGTCGCATTAGCAGCATCCTGCAGTAGTGTCAGGTCGACTTGTTCTTCTTTACTATATGTTGAAGTTGTCATCTGTGAAGTATCATCACTTCTGGAGCTCTCATATTTTGAGTAGTAGGCAACATTATATTAATGCACACACCAAATTACAGCATGCATGGCATATCTCTAGGAAGAATTGCAGAGATAGCACAAAGGGGTTTACAGGGAGGCAGTATTGAATTAGAATCACTTCTGCATTACAAAGATAATCTCACTTTTTATGTTTTCATGCATGTCAGGTATTGAACATGATCAAAATGATACGAGAATGGGTGCACGAGAGGAATATTGCAGAACAATCCACTTGCTAACAAACTTGGCATGGTGGAGGATGGCCTATCTTATTCACCCAACAAGGTGCTTGCTCTAACTTGGCAAGGTTGCATTGGTTGCACATATTTTGCATATGACCTCTTGCATTTGTCAAATTTCGGGTTCCGCAGACCCTTGAGAGGTTTGAACTCTGGGGTGTGTGCGAAGAACTCGTCGTCCCCAGTCTGCCTACTCACTAATCTCATCGTCTAGCTTGAAGAACTAAATGGAAAAGAGACACAGCAGTTTACCCAGGTTCGGGTCACCTTGAAGTGTAAAACCCTACTCCTTGGTGGTGGCTTGGCCTCGAGGGGCTGAGGATGAACTAGTACAATGGAGAACGACCTCAGGAGGAGAGGTGTTCTTGTGCTCGATGAGCTGGTGGGTGTGAGGATGATCTGAATGACATGTCCCCTCTATGGTGGTGGCTAGGCCCTATTTATAGTGGCCTTGGTCCTCTTCCCAAATGAAGGCAAGAAGGGATCCCACAACAGCCAAATTCAAAGGGAGACAACTAGTACATGCTATCCTGACAAAAGCAGTCTTCTCATGCAAAAGCCTCTGGTCGTCACGCCGGGGTGGGCTCAGCGATGTCCTCCGTCTTGCCGTCCTGGCGGTCTTGGTCTTGTTGCATGGGAATGGAAACCTTTGGATGATTCCTCGGGACTCCGCGCCTGCGCTTGCCTCCTTAGCACCAAAGATGAAACTGGTACACTGTGCCTGCTGGCGCCCGCCGGGCCTTGGTTGTCATGGCTCACGTCATCTGGATCTCATGAGGTGAGCCTTGCATAGAAATCTCCGCTCCTCGGGAGCTAGCCTGGAGAGACTACTCCTCGTGGAGGTCTTGGTGTCGTTCGCCTCGCGAGGCCTGGCCCCTCGCGAGGGTCTTCAGTCACGAGGCCAGGCCATCAATGGAGCCACGTCGTGGGCCGCAGGCAGGCAAGTCTGGGTACCCCCGTTCCCGTAACGCCGATAGTAGCCCCCGGGCCCAAGGTGCGCTTGAACTTGGCTTTGAGGCGAAGTCAAAGGTCAAGTGTGGAGCGCCATGGGCCCTAACCGCCTACGGCCTCGGTCTACGCATGGTGATTGACGAGACATGGGCGTCCCCACTTCCCCATGCAGCCTTGATATTTGCCCGGCGCGGCGGTCGCCCGTTGCCAACGCAGTTCCGCCTTCATTTCTTGTCGTGCTCACCCTTAGCTCCTCCACCTTCTTGAGAAACCGCGGCTTCCCTCCCAAATTCGATGCCGACGGCGGCCCTCTCTTGCCGCCATGGCCCCGTGGTCGAAGAAGAAGGGGAAATCCTGCGCTCCGGCTGAATCCCTGCCGGTCTCGGAGTGTGCCCTTGAGCTGTCGACGGTGATAAATCAAGAGGGATTGGCCAAGGTTCTTCTAGCCCTCGCCGCTGATTCCAATGAGTGGAAGGCAATAGTGGCTTGGCCCGTTCCTCGGGCCATGATCGACATGGAGGCCACCGAGATCCCCATCCATCTTCACGCCCTCCTAGCTGGCCTGATCCCCCTTTCTCTGATTTCTTCAATGCTACACTCTCGCATTACCAAATCTAGGTGATGCATCTGGACCCCCAATCCATCATCCTCCTAGCTGTCTTCGCCTTCCTTTGTGAGGCTATGGTGGGCATAGCCCCTTCTGTATCCCTATTTCGCCATTTCTTCTCGCTTCATCTGGTTGAGGCCCGCCAGCGCTCAGGGTGCATGGCCTTCCATGCCGTAGCAGTGACGGCTGGCTCAGGCATCGACTTTGAGCTCTCGCCAGATGTGAGGGGGTTCCGGAAGCGGTTGGTGTATGTGGTTGCCGGCATGCTCAACCCCTTGCTCCTGCTTCCGCGAGTGCCAATCGTACCTAGCTCCGGCTAGGAGCATGTGAAGCTTGTCGACCGACGGCTCGCCCATGTCTGGTCCCGGCTGACCAGGTTGAAGAAGGTTGGGGTGAGGGAACCGATGGTGGTGAAGGAGTTCATCCGGTGGCGCATAGCTCAGCTCCAGCGTCATTCTCGCCCAATCTGGGCCTTCACCGGCACCAAGGACCCCATGAGGCTGCAGTTGCCCGCGCTTCCTTCCAAGATGCTGCACATGGTGCTCGAGCTCCTAATGGGCGACCTGGCGCCAGCCGTGCTTCCGGAGGAGGGCTGCCTCTTGTACCAGTGCTTGAACAAGGAGGACATCGCGAGGCAGATGCCCCTTTTGGACGAGTGGGGGCTGCGCCCGATAGGCCTTGAAGGGCCTCGCTAGAATCCCATCTTCATGGCTCCCTTGCTCGTCGACCCTATGGCGCGCGTCCGGGATGTGGATGCAGGGGGGCGGACGCCACCGGGTGCCATTGGGATGACTGTTGGGGAGCGGGTGTCACCAAGTGCTCCCGAGCTAGTCGCTCCTGAGATTCTAGCGAGTGATCATGAAGGATCCACTAGAGAGCTGGCGCGGCCCTGCGCTCCTGAGGCGATTGCCACTGAAGCTCGGGCGAGTGGTCCAGGGGTGGTGGCTGGTGATCAGGCGCAGCCTGGTGCTCCTAAGGTTGCTACCCAAAAACCCCCGCCAAGCGCCCCAGCTGCTGATAGCCATGGCCCGGGCTTCGTCCAGCTTCACCTGAACCTTGAAACACTTCGCAAGAGGAAGGGGCCTCCAAGCTGCAGTGGTGGCGCCTACCGGCCGCTGAAGCAGAGGAAATACATAGCCATAGACGAGTAAGTACCTTATCTTTGTGATTTCCCGCGTATCGCGTCCTTTCCTCACAATGGCTCCTCAGGGTCCCTTCGGCTGTGGCGGCGGGGCCTCCCAAGAAGCATCCCCCACAAGTCCTTGGCTCCCTCTTGATTTTGAGCCCCCCACACAAGACTCCCACGCGAGGCATGGGGCCGGTCCAGGAGGCGGAAGTGTCGGCGAGGGGTCGTAAGCTTGTGTTTCCAGCATCCTTCCTTCGCGGTCTGGCCTGGGGTGTAGAAGGCGTGTTGAGGGCTCCTCCATTGATCGTCGCCGGTGGCTGGGTGACCCTAGAGTTGGCTTCATCCTCGAGCAGCGAAATCACGCTGCCCAGCACCTTCGCCGAGGCCTGGAGAGGGGCCAGGAAGGAACTAGCCTCCAGTCCCCTGCTAAGAGCAGGCAAGCAACTGCAAGCCCCTCTGACAGCCCTCAACACGGAGGATGTGCTTGGCCGCGCCTTGGGGCTCGCGTGCGGGTGCGGTGCCATCCGCCATGAGCTTCTTCGGGAGGCAATGGGCACGCTGAGTCAGCTTGGAGAAGAGCTTGCTGACGTTGACGCCCCCCTTGAGATGGAGGACCTTCGCCTGGCGCATGAGTGGCACCAGTTGAAGATCGCCATCAACCTCGGGCATCTTAAATTTGAGCGCGCCAGCGCAAGTGCTGTGGTGTCCCTTGCAACTTCTCGCGAGGCTTTGTGCTCGTGCCCTAGAGGAGGCCAGGTCCGCACACTATCGTCGTGAGGTGGCTGAGGAGCGAGAGAGGGAACTCCAAGCTTCGAATGTCACCCTTGAGCGGCGGATCGAAGCGCACATGGCTGCCCTGGCTGCATCACTGAGCGAGACACCTTTCGATGAGAAAGAGATACAGAAACGCAAGGAGACCCTGGCACTAGAAGCCTTGGAGCACAACCTGGAGCTTGAGCGGCTAGAGGTTTGGGAGTGCCAGCTAGCCATGGCTGAGGATGCTGTCGCCGCACGGGAAGCAAAGATCTAGGAGGAGGTCGACCAGAGGGTGGCAAAAAGCTCATGCGGCTCTCGCCGATGAGCACCGCCTGAAGTTGGAGCCCCTGGAAGCCAAGGTTGAGGGCAGGGCCGCCGCCCTCTGGACAAAGCTGGACGATGCGAAGCAGCACGAGAGGGCCGCCAAGGAAGCTCAGGCCTCTGCCCAGGCTAACTTGGCCTCCACTCGCGTCGACCTACTCTCACTCCAGCAGCAGATCGAGGGCGCCGCATCTCTCGCGAAAAAGAACATGGACGAAGCGTGCCGTCGTCGGACGCTGTAGTGCGAGCATGCTTCGATGCTCCAGGCCCTCAGGGTGAGGGCCAACTTAGCCTAGAGCACCATCTGCGAGGAGAGCGCCCCTCACCCGCACGAGGGTGACTATGCCAGCTACCTCCGCTTCTTCACCAAGATCGTGACCCGCCTAGAGGACCGGGCCGTGAGGGCTCGTGAGCTTGTTGAAGAGAGAAGCCGGGGCCTTCTCGGGTGTGTGTTCTCATGCGTCTTCAGTCACCTCTTGAGCCTTGACCCCCATTTTGACTTTGATGCCGCCATAGCCCCCATGCCACGGTCATCTAGGACAACCTAGCGAACTGGGTGGATGACAAAGTGGATGCCCTGGTCGCAGAGTTTTCCCCCGAGGACAATGCGGTCGTGATCGCGGCCGATGAAGGTGGTGTGGAGGACAATGATGAATTCAACACCGGTGACGTCGCAGATGGCGCGGACGAAGATGATGAGGACGGTGCCGGAAGCAGCGCATCCAGCTAGGCCTGCAGTCCTTTTTGCCTTGATCTGCATGTTAAGACCTTCAGGCACAGCCCCGCGGGGCATGAAAGCATTTTTGAAAAAAGGGAGGATTCTAATGTATGAAATGATGGTATGTATTTCAAAATAGGATTTGAAATGTGCCGGCGCGAGCCTGCGAGCTCACGAGCGGGGTCACTACTAGGAAAGTGCTTATACACAATAGCGTAGTAGTAGCACTGGAAAATAGCAAACGCTGCTGCTATTTAGCAGTAGCACTTTTCCTGGAACGCGCTACTAGTAACACCATAGTAGTAGCACTATGAAGCAGAAATGCGCTACTACTATGTGGAACCAGACGAGGCCACCGATGGTCTTTGTAGTTGTAGCGGGTGCACAGAAAAAAGCACTACTACTAACAGTTTAGTAGCAGCGCTCGGTTTTAATGCATCGCTACTGCTAGTGGGCCCCACTTAGTAGTAGCGCTTTTCCTAGAGAGCGCTCCTACTAAGTCCAATAGCAGCAGCGCTTTTTGCAAAGCAGCACTACTGCTAGTTGCGGCTGGTGCCACCTTTTCCACCCCTCCCCTCCTCTCCCCCACTTTGCCCTCTCTCCCCCTCCTTTCCCCTCTCCCCTCTCCACTCTCCATCATTGTTGCTCTTCTTCTCTCTTCCTCCTACCTATCTTCTCTCCTCATTAGTGGCACCCTCCTCCATAAATGGCCTCTCTCTTTCTCCTACACCTCTCTTCTCTCCCCCATTAATGCCCCAATCCACCATAACCCCTCTCCATTAGTTAGCTAGCTAAATTCACCTCTCCTCCCTAATAACTAGATCTAGCTAGCTATTTAGCCAACCACACGTGCTCTCTTGATTGTTCTCTCTCATCATCTAAGTAACCGCGTGCTCTCGGTCTCTCTCAGGAGATATATATAGGTGAGTAAAAAGTTGTTCATTTCAAGAATGGGAATATGTGTGTGAATGAGAATATGTGTGTTTGGGATATATATATATATATATATATATATATATATATATATATATATATATATATATATATATATGGAGAGATTTGTGCTAGTGACATGCCCTCGAGTTGCTTATGTTTTGCCGAAATGTCGATTTATTTCCGTTTCGGTGAATTTCGAGCAAACTCATATGACCTATTTTTAGGCAAGGTCATGCCAAAGTTTTATATATATGACTTTGAAGCATGCATTATTTATTTCATAACCCTTTTGCTTGTTATACCGTGTAGTCGGTCATGAAGGTGAGTGGATCGAAGGTGGAGCGATACATGCAATCCGCGGTGATGGACATGTATGCAAATAATCGGACTAGGATTAGTTGTCCGTGTGCAAGATGCAAGGAAGGAGTCCTTTTGGACCCTTTTGATCGTAGCACTTTGAAGGCGCACCTGCTGATGAATGGTTTCATGGATGGCTATACTCAGTGGATAAGTGAAGAAGATGATGAGGAGGAGGATGTCCACATGGCAAGGAATAACGACATGGGGCTAGACGAAGAGATGACCGATCGACAAGAAGACGATGGCACCGGACATGTTGGCGGGGAAGAGTCCGAAAATGACGACGGTGGCGGAGAAGATTCCGGACACGGCGAAGAAGAGACCGGACATGGCGGGGAAGAGGCGGCGCTCACGCCGTAGTCTTTGATGCTACTAAGGTCAATCGTGCATGACCCTCATGTTCGAGACCTCCTTCGCAAGAGTACGACTAGCGAGAGAGCTGCTTCTAGAGAGGAGGCCAAGCTGGCGCAACTTGAAGTAGACTCGAGGACTCCATTGTATGAAAGTTGCAATCCCGAGGTGACCCGCTTGATTTTCATGCTCTAACTTCTAAAGACGAAGGCCAAAAATAAATGGACAGACAAAATCCTCGATGAGCATTTGAAGTTTCTACATAATAAAGCTCTTCCTGTGGGGAACCTGTGTCCTACTAGTGTCGAGGACGCCAAGAAAACCATTTGCCCTTTTGATTCGACGCACATTAGGTACCACGCATGCATCATCGATTGCATCATTTGTCGAGGGGGAGCACGCGGAAAAAACCAGTCGTCTAGTGTGCAATGCTTCTCGATACAAGAAGGTAGGAAAGAAAGCTCCTCAAAAAGTTGTATGGTACTTTCCGATCACTCCCCGTCTACAGCGGTATTTCATAGATCCTAATGAAGCAAAGCTCATGGACTGGCACGCGGAGAGGAAGAAGCTCGATGATGGAGATGATCCGAGGCTGAGACACCTCGTAGATGGTAGCTAGTGGAGAGCATTCAACGCCCTATATGGATTTGCTGCAGAAGATCCAAGGAACATCATGCTTGGTGCGAGTACCGATGGCATGAATCCGTTTGGAAACCAGAACACCAACCACAACACATGGCCCGTGTTTGTATGGGTGTACAACCTCCCCCCATGGAAGTGCATGAAGACAAAGTACATACACATGAGCATGCTGATTCAAGGGCTGAAACAACCGAGAAATAGTATTAACCTGTATATGGGGCTTCTGCAAGAGGAGCTAGACACATTATGGAAAACACCGACATGGACATGGGACGCTAGCAAAGGATACTATTTCCATATGAGAGCCGTGCTACCTCTTGAGCACTACGTTGGTTTTCCCTTGAAGAGAAAAGGGTGATGCAGCAAAGTAGCGTAAGTATTTCCCTCAGTTTTTAAGAACCAAGGTATCAATCCAGTAGGAGGCCACACACAAGTCCCTCGTACCTACACAAACAAATAAGAACCTCGCAACCAATGCGATAAAGGGGTTGTCAATCCCTTCACGGTCACTTACGAGAGTGAGATCTGATAGAGATAATAATGATCAGATAAATATTTTTGGTATTTTTATAATATAGATTGCAAAGTAAAAATAGATTGGAAACTTATATGATGGAAGATAGACCCGGTGGCCATAGGTTTCACTAGTGGCTTCTCTCAAGATAGCATAAGTATTAAGGTGGGTGAACGAATTGCTGTCGAGCAATTGATAGAAAAGTGAATAATTATGAGAATATCTAGGCATGATCATGTATATAGGCATCACGTCCCTGACAAGTAGACCAACTCCAGCCTGCATCTACTACTATTACTCCACACATCGACCGCTATCCAGCATGCATCTAGAGTATTAAGTTCATAAGAACAGAGTAACGCATTAGGTAAGATGACATGATGTAGAGGGATAAACTCAAGCAATATGATAGAAACCCCATCTTTTTATCCTCGCTGCCAACAATACAATACGTGTCATTTCCCTTTCTGTCATTGGGATCGAGCACCGCAAGATTGAACCCAAAGCTAAGCACTTCTCCCATTGCAAGAAAGATCAATCTAGTAGGCCAAACCAAACTGATAATTCGAAGAGATTTGCAAAGATAACCAATCATGCATAAAACATTTCAGAGAAGAATAAAATATTGTTCATAGATAGACTTGATCATAAACCCACAATTCATCGGATCTCGACAAACACACTGCAAAAAGAGTTACATCGAATTGATCTCCAAGAAGATCGAGGAGAACTTTGTATTGAGATCCAAAGAGAGAGAAGAAGCCATCTAGCTAATAACTATGGACCTGAAGGTCTGAAGTAAACTACTCACACATCATCGGAGGGGCCATGGAGTTGATGTAGAGGCCCTCCATGATCGATGTCCCCTCCGGCGGAGCTCCGAAAAAGGCCCCAAGATGGGATCTCTTGGGTACAGAAGGTTGCGGTGGTGGAAATAGGATTTCGTGGTGCTCCTGGATGTTTACGGGGTATGTGAACATATATATGAGGAAGAAGTAGGTCAGTTGAGCCACGAGGGGCCCACGAGGGGGGAGGGCGCGCCCAGGGGGTAGGCGCGCCCCCTGCCCCGTGGACTCCTCGTATGTTTCTTGACGTCCACTCCAAGTCCGCTGGATCGCGTTTGTTCCAATAATCACGCTCCCAAAGGTTTCATTCCATTTGGACTCCGTTTGATATTCCTTTTCTGCGAAACACTGAAATAGGCAAAAAACAACAATTTGCACTGGGCCTTGGGTTAATAGTTAGTCCCAAAAATAATATAAAAGTGTAAAATAAAGCCCATTAACATCGAAAACAGATAATATCATAGTAGGAAGAATCAAAAATTATAGATACGTAAGAGATGTATCAATCATCCCCAAGCTTAATTCCTGCTCGTCCTCGAGTAGGTAAGTGATAAAAACAGAATATATGAGCGTGAGCCATGGACATAGCACTATGGGTGGAATAGAATATGATGATTGAGATTGTGTGAGAAGACAAAAAGGGAGAAAGTCTCAGATTGACATGGCTAATCAATGGGCTATGGAGATGCCCACCGATTGATGTCAATGCAAGGAGTAGGGATTGCCATGCAATGGATGCACTAAATATATGAAAGCTCATCAAAGAAACTAAGTGGGTGTGCATCCAACTTGCTTGCTCACGAAGACCTAGGGCATTTGAGGAAGATCATCATTGGAATATACAAGCCAAGTTCTATAGTGAAAAATTCCTACTAGTATATGAAAGTGACAAAATAAGAGACTCTCTATCATGAAGATCATGGTGCTACTTTGAAGCACAAGTGTGGAAAAAGGATAGTAACATTGTCCCTTCTCTCTTTTTCTCCCATTTTTTTGTTTGGGCCTTCTTCTCTTCTTTTTTATGGCCTCTTTTATTTATTTATTTTTCGTCCGGAGTCTCATCCCGACTTGTGGGGGAATCATAGTCTCCATCATCCTTTCCTCACATGGGACAATGCTCTAATGATGATCATCACACTTTTAGTTACTTACAACTCAAGAATTACAACTCAATACTTAGAACAAAATATGACTCTATGTGAATGCCTCCGGCGGTGTACCGGGATTGCGATGAATCAAGAGTGACATGTATGAAAAATTAAGCATGGTGGCTTTGCCACAAATACGATGTCAACTACATGATCATGCAAAGCAATATGACAATGATGATGTGTGTCGTAATAAATGGAACGGTGGAAAGTTGCATGGCAATATATCTGTGAATGGCTATGGAAATGCTATAATAGGTAGGTATGGTGGCTGTTTTGAGGAAGATATAAGGAGGCTTATGTGTGATAGAGCGTATCATATCACGGGGTTTGGATGCACCGGCGAAGTTTGCACCAACTCTCAAGGTGAGAAAGGGCAGTGCACGGTACCGAAGAGGCTAGCAATGATGGAAGGGTGAGAGTGCATAAAATCCATGGACTCAATATTAGTCATAAAGAACTCACATACTTATTGCAAAAACCTACAAGTCATCAAAACCAAGCACTACGCGCATGCTCCTCGGGGGATAGATTGGTAGGAAAAGACCATCGCTCGTCCACGACCGCCACTCATAAGGAAAGCAATCAAAGAACACCCCATGCTTCAAATTTGTCACACAATGTTTACCATACATGCATGCTACGGGACTTGCCAACTTCAACACAAGTATTCATCAATTTCACAATTACTCAACTAGCACACCTCTAATATTACCACCTTTATATTTGAAAACAACTATCAAGCATCTAACTTCTCTTAGCATTCAAAATTTATAACCAAAGTGAATTACCATGCTGTTCTAAAGGACTCTCAAAATGATATAAGTGAATCATGAAACATCAATTATTTCTATAAAATAGAACCACTGACGTGCTCTAAAAGATATAAGCGAAGCACTTGAGCAAAAATTATCCAACTCAAAAGATATAAGTGAAGCACATAGAGTATTCTAATAAATTCCAATTCATGTGTGTCTCTCCCAAAAGGTGTGTACAACAATTATGATTGTGGTAAACTAAAAATCAAAGACTCAAATCATACAAGACACTCAAAGCAAAACACATATCATGTGGCGAATAAAAATATAGCTCCAAGTAAAGTTACCGATGGACGAAGACGAAAGAGGGGATGCCTTCCGGGGCATCTCCAAGCTTAGGCTTTTGGTTGTCCTTGGATTTTACCTTGGGGTGCCTTAGGCATCCCCAAGCTTAGGCTATTGCCACTCCTTGTTCCATGATCCATCAAATCTTTACCCAAAACTTTAAAACTTCACAACACAAAACTTAAAAGAAAATCTTGCGAGCTCCGTTAGTAAAAGAAAACAAACCAGCACTTCAAGGTACTGTAATGAACTCATTCTGTATTTATATTGGTGTTAAATGTACTGTATTCCAACTTTTCTATGGTTCATAAACTCTATTACTAGCCATAGATTCATCAAAATAAGCAAACAACACAGGAAAAACTGAATCTGTCAGAATAGTCTGTAGTAATCTGTAGGTTTAGAATACTTCTGGAACCCCAAAAATTCTAAAATAAATTTCTGGACGTGAGGAATTTATATATTAATCATCTGCAAAAAGCATTAACTAAATAACACTCTCTAGTAAAAAATGTCAGCAAATCTCGTGAGTGCTAAAGTTTCTATTTTTTACAGCAAGATCGCAAAGACTTTCCCCAAGTCTCCCCAAAGGTTCTACTTGGCACACACACTAATTAAAAGCATAAAACCACATCTAAACAGAGGCTAGATGAATTATTTATTACTAAACAGAATCAAAAATCAAGAAACAAAAATAAAATTGGGTTGCCTCCCAACAAGCGCTATCGGTTAACGCCCCTAGCTAGGCATAAAAGCAAGGATAGATCTAGGTATTATCATCTTTGGTATTTATCTTTTTGATGGAATTATGCTCAAATCTGGGAGGTTCCTTACATTTACCTTCATACTCAGAGATTTTTAAATCTAGAGCATCCAACCGCTTATTGGAAAGTGTAATCAATGTATTCATGCAGTGAAGGTTCCCTCCAAAAAATTTAAGAGGTTCAATAGACTTTTGCAATTCGCATAATTTTTCTAAGATTTGGGTTCCCTCAGGAGATGGCCCCTTTTGTGGAGGATGTATTCCTACTATCCCTTCTATAATTTCATAAGCAACACCGGGATCAATATCAATAAAATTCCCTTTGGCGGTAAAATCAAGGAGTTGCCTATAGGGTAAGGTGAGCCCAATATAAAAATTACGAACTAAAATCTTAGAGTCTCCCTCTATAGTGCAATCATGATAAGATTTTATCATCCTATACCAAGCATCTTTTAAGTTTTCTCCTTGTCTTTGTTTGAAGTGGAGAACTTTAAAATTGGGAGACAGAGGAGTAGAAAAAGGACTAGCCATAACGGCGAAGCAAGCGAAAGAAAAGGCGAAAGGAAAAGAGGGCGAATAAAATGGCAAGAGTGAAGTGGGGGAGAGGAAAACGAGACGCAAATGGCAAATAATGTAATGCGAGGGATAAGAGTTTGTGATGGGTACTTGGTATGTCTTGACTTGTGCGTAGACTCCCCGACAACGGCGCCAGAAATCCTTCTTGCAACCTCTTGAGCACCGCGTTGGTTTTCCCTTGAAGAGGAAAGGGTGATGCAGCAAAGTGGCATAAGTATTTCCCTCCAATTTTGAGAACCAAGGTATCAATCTAGTAGGAGGCCACACGCAAGTCCCTCGTACCTACACAAACAAATAAGAACCTCGGAACCAACGCGATAAAGGGGTTGTCAATCCCTTTACGGTCACTTATGAGAGTGAGATCTGATAGAGATAATAATGATAAGATAAATATTTTTGGTATTTTTATGATATAGATTGAAAGTAAAGATTGCAAAGTAAAAATAGATTGGAAACTTATATGATGGAAGATAGACCCGGGGGCCATAGGTTTCACTAGTGGCTTCTCTCAAGATAGCATAAGTATTACGGTGGGTGAACGAATTACTATCGAGCAATTGATAGAAAAGCGAATAATTATGAAAATATCTAGGCATGATCATGTATATAGGCATCACGTCCGTGACAAGTAGACCGACTCCTGATTGCATCTACTACTATTACTCCACACATCGACCGCTATCCAGGATACATCTAGAGTATTAAGTTCATAAGAGCAGAGTAACACATTAGGTAAGATGACATGATGTAGAGGGATAAACTTAAGCAATATGATATAAACCCCATCTTTTTATCCTCGATGGCAACAATACAATACATGTCGTTTCCCTTTCTATCACTTCGATCGAGCACCGCAAGATTGAACCCAAAGCTAAGTACTTCTCCCATTGCAAGAAAGATCAATCAAGTAGGGCAAACCAAACTGATAATTCAAAGAGACTTGCAAAGATAACCAATCATGCATAAAAGATTTCAGAGAAGAATCAAATATTGTTCATAGATAGACTTGATCATAAACCCACAATTCAACGGATCTCGACAAACACACCGCAAAAAGAGTTACATCAAATAGATCTCCAAGAAGATCGAGGAGAACTTTGTATTGAGATCCAAAGAGAGAGAAGAAGCCATCTAGCTAATAACTATGGACCCAAAGGTCTGAAGTAAACTACTCACACATCATCGGAGGGTCCATGGAGTTGATGTAGAGGCCCTCCGTGATCACTACCCCCTCCGGTGAAGCTCCGGAAAAGGCCCGAAGATGGGATTGCTACCTCTTGAGCACTGCGTTGGATTTCCCCGAAGAGGAGAGGATGATGCAGCAAAGTAGCGTAAGTATTTCCCTCAGTTTTTGAGAACCAAGGTATCAATCCAGTAGGAGGCGACGCACGAGTCCCTCGTACCTACACAAAAATAGCTCAACGCAACCAACGCGCTTTGGGGTTGTCAATCCCTTCACGGTCACTTACAAAATTGAGATCTGAAAGAGATGATAAATAATATTTTTGGTATTTTTGGTATAGAGATGCAAAGTGAAAAGTAAAAGGCAAAGTAAAAAAGAAAAGCAATAATAAAGTGATGGAGATTGATATGATGAGAAAGAGACCCGGCGGCCATAGGTTTCACTAGTGGCTTCTCTCAAGTGCATAAGTATTCTACGGTGGGTGAACAAATTACTGTCGAGCAATTGACAGAATTGAGCATAGTTTTGAGAGTATCTACGTATGATCATGTATATAGGCATCACGTCCGAGACAAGTAGACCGACTCCTGCCTGCATGTACTACTATTACTCCACTCATCGACCGCTATCCAGCATGCATCTAGAGTGTTAAGTTAAAAACAAAGTAACGCCTTAAGCAAGATGACATGATGTAGAGGGATAGTTTCATGCAATATGATAAAAAACCCATCTTGTTATCCTCGATGGAAACAATACAATACGTGCCTTGCTGCCCCTTCTATCATTGGGAAAGGACACCACAAGATCGAACCCAAAGCTAAGCACTTCTCCCATGGCAAGAACAACCAATCTAGTAGGCCAAACCAAACTGATAATTCGAAGAGACTTGCAAAGATAACCAATCATACATAAAATAATTCAGAGAAGATTCAAATATTATTCATAGATAGACTGGATCATAAACCCACAATTCATCGGTCTCAACAAACACACCGCAAAAAGAAGATTAGATCGAATAGATCTCCACAAGAGAGGGGGAGAACATTGTATTGAGATCCAAAAAGAGAGAAGAAGCCATCTAGCTACTAACTATGGACCCGTAGGTCTGAAGTAAACTACCCACACTTCATCGGAGGGGCTTGGATGATGATGTAGAAGCCCTTCGTGATCGATGCCCCCTCCGGCGGAGCTCCGGAACAGGCCCCAAGATGGGATCTCGTGGATACAGAAAGTTGCGGCGGTGGAATTAGGTTTTTGGCTCCCCTTTTGATCGTTTGGGGGTCCTTAGGTATATGTAGGAGGAAGAAGTACGTCGGTGGAGCTTTGAGGGGCCCACGAGGCAGGGGGGCGCGCCCTAGGGGAGCGCCCTCCACCCTCGTGACCGCCTCGTGGCTTTCTTGATGGAGGGTCCAAGTCTCCTGGGTCTTATCTGATGAGAAAATCGCGTTCCCGAAGGTTTCATTCCGTTTGGACTGCGTTTGATATTATGTTTCTCCGAAACACTGAAATAGGCAAAAAACAACAATTCTGGGCTGGGCCTCCGGTTAATAGGTTAGTCCCAAAAAATAATATAAAAGTGGAAAATAAAGCCCAATATAGTCCAAAACAGTAGATAATATAGCATGGAGCAATCAAAAATTATAGATACGTTGGAGACGTATCAGGAATCTCTTGGGTACAAAAGGTTGCGGCAGTGGAAATAGGGTTTCATGGTGCTCCTGGATGTTTTTGGGGTATGTGAACATATATAGGAGGAAGAAGTAGGTTGGTTGAGCCACGAGGGGCCCACGAGGGGGGGGGGCGCTCCCAGGGGGGTAGGCGCGCCCTCTGCCTCGTGGACTCCTCGTATGTTTCTTGATGTCCACTCCAAGTCCTCTGGATCACGTTTGTTCCAAAAATCATGCTCCCGAACGTTTCATTCCGTTTGGACTCCGTTTGATATTCCTTTTCTGCGAAACACTAAAATAGGCAAAAAACAGCAATTTGCACTGGGCCTTGGGTTAATAGGTTGGTCCCAAAAATAATATTGAAGTGTAAAATAAAGCCCATTAACATCCAAAATAGATAACATAATAGCATGGAACAATAAAAAATTATAGATACATCGGAGACGTATCAAGCCGCGCTGATGATGACAGTGCACGACTATCTCGGTTATGGGCACACCTCAGGCAAGGTGTGGCATGGATACTGTAGATGCACGAGGTGCATGGATGATACAACGTCTCAGCATCTTACGTCACTGAAAGATGGCGGGTCCGGGAAAATCGTCTACATGGGGCATCATAGATGGCTTGAGAAGGATGACCCGTGGAGAAAGCGTGGAGATCTATTCAATGGGTTGGCTGAGCTTTGGGGAACTCCACGTAAGAGGAGCGGCACCAAAATCGACGAGCTGTTAAGAAACTGGGAAAAATGCCCCGCGCCGGGAAAGATCAAAAAGGCGCCAGAGCCACTGCTGAAGGTATGGAAAACAAGGTATGTTTTCTAGGACTTGGAGTACTCGCCCAATCATGACACACCTCATTGCCTTGATCCAATGCATATCACGAAGAATGTCCTCGAGAGCTTGCTTGGCACACTGATGAACATGCCGGAGAAGACCAAAGATGGGCTGCAGGCAAGGAAACACTTGGAAGATTTGAAGATCAGGAAAGATCTCCACTGTAAAAAGTTGATGGAGGAGACGGAGACGGAGACAGATGAGGGGGAAGGGGCAGAAAAGTCAACAAGAAGGAGGAGAATTATTGCCCCCCTTGCTTCACCTTAAGTGCGAAGGAGATCGATCAATTCATCAAGTGCCTTATGGGAATCAAAGTCAGTTCCGCTTACTATGGGAAGATAAGCAGATTTCTAGACCCCAAGAATAAAAGCTTCAGCGGGATGAAGTCTCATGACTATCACGTGATGATGCGCAGATACTCCAGGTTGCCATTAGAAGGATAATGGAGAAGCATGTCCGTGACACGCTTACTGGTCTCTACAACTTCTTTGACGTTATATCTCCAAAGTCCATAAGTGTGAAGCAACTCCGAAGGCTACAGGAAGAGATCGTTGTCATACTATGTGAGCTTGAGATGTACTTCCTGCCCGCGTTCTTTGACGTCATGGTGCATCTATGTGTCCACATCGTGAACGACATCATCGACCTTGGGCCGACATTCCTTCATAGCATGATGCCGTTTGACAGGATGTAAGTGCATCTAGTGCCCCTTAGTGATTTTGGTGTATTGAAGACTTATAGGTTAAGGGACTGATGCGTTTGTGAGTCTACACATGTCAATAAGTCTATGAGGAGTTTGATATTTACAGAGAAAGTCGACCCCTAAAAATAAAGTTCTTCGACTGAAGACTTTGGATTTCTAAAGACTTTCTGAAGACTTTGAAAGTGAAGAAATTGTTGTGATCCTGAAAACTTGGTATTCATTCGAGGAACATGAAGCGTGAAGACTTTTGTTTTCGTAGTTTCATTTTGTCTTTCTTGAGACATAGGAAACACCGAAGTTTAAAGGGGGTCGAGGAAATACTAAGGAAAAAATTACAAGTGATGCTCAACTCAAAATCCTATACCTGCCTGATACGGGGTTGCCCAATCTTCACGGAGGATCGACTCTATGTTGCGAATCAACGCCACCTGAAGGGTACGAAGGAAACCCTTGATCCCACCCAACAACGCTGTCGGGTAAAGGATAACTAGTGCAACCTGACAAGACCGAAGCTAACTATTGCAAATGCAACAACCAGCAACAAGTATTCGCCCAACCACACTCTTAGTTCCAATCCACGCAACCACGCACGAAGTTGGAAGCACGAACTGGTCGCCGCCTCAACGGCTGCTGTTGTAAAATCACAAAGTGAGTCTACCCTCTCACAAGGCAAGATTACAAGAGCTAAGGAGGAAGTGAACTCTCAAACAATATTCTGCTTGCACTTAGCTAACCTATGCTGAAATCAAATTGCCAAAGAGTTGTGGCTGAAGTGGGGGAAGGGGTATTTATACTAGGAACAGCCCTCCTAGTTTAGGTGTGAAACTAGGCCAAAAGAGGGGCTCAAATTCATGCTAACCAGCTGGTCAAGGGAGCAAACTCATGGAGCCTCGCGCAGCAATTAATGCTCTAGACAGCTTGCGTTGGAACTCTCATATCCTTTGACTCAGGACTCCAAATGATGCACCGTTTGATTTTCCTGAAAGTAGACTTCATATGCTCTCCATTTTGTACTCCCACACATGCTGGATGCTCATATATTTGCGTTGCATGATTCAGCAAGTTCTGGGACGAATTCTGGAACTGCACATGCAACAATAGAGTGTTGAGATGGCTTGCTATTCTTCCTTGCGGTGTAACTAGTTGTCCTTGTCACCAAAACAAGGCTTTCATCAGAGTTGAAACTTGTTCTCTTTAAACTTGTTGAATGGGCTCCAAAACTTGGTTCTTCATGTGCTGAATGTTGTTGGTTATCCTTGACATTGTACCTAAGTAAAATCAGCACACGGGATTTAGGCAGTATAAAGTTCTCATGGTCATCTGAATTATGATGAGCTAGGAGCGCGTTCACCTCTTGTGCTATTTGTTTGGCACGGCTCCTTGTTATGGGACTCAAATAGATCTTCTTTGTAGAAGCTTCACTTGATGGCTGAGATTTATCATCAGGAGAAGATGATAAATGAGGTGAACCTGGGATGTCCTCATCATCCTCCCCCTCTTGAAAAGGAGTCGTCCTCGACTCTTAACCCTCTTGATCGAAGCATGGAGACAAATCAACAACGTTGAAAGTTGGACTCACAGCATAGTCTTCAGGAAGCTCGATTTTGTAAGCATTGTCATTGATCTTGGCCAAGACTTTGAATGGTCCATCTCCACGAGGCATTAGCTTGGATTTGCGCTTCTCTGGGAACCGATCTTTGCGCAAATGTATCCAAACCAGATCTCCGAGCTCAAAAGTTACCTTCTTGCGATTTTTGTTTGCCTTAGCAGCATAGTACTTGGAATTCCCTTCTATCTCTTCTCTGGTCTTCTCATGAATCTTCTTCACATATGCAGCACGCTTGGAAGCCTCCATGTTACATCTCTCTTGCAATGGAAGTGGCAGCAAGTCAATTGGTGCAAGTGGTTTGAATCCATATACCACCTCAAACGGGCACATGTTTGTGGTAGAGTGAACTGCCCGATTGTAAGCAAACTCCACGTGCGGCAAACACTCTTCCCACTCCTTCAAATCTTCTTGATCATTGTACGCAGCAAGGCTGAGAGTGTGCGGTTCACTACCTCTGTTTGCCCATCAGTTTGGGGGTGACACGTTGTTGAAAACAGCAACTTGGTTCCTAATTTTGCCCACAATGTTTTCCAAAAGTAGCTCATGAACTTTACATCTCGATCTGAAACAATAGTCCTTGGCATTCCATGCAAGCGAACAACTTCCCTGAAAAACAAATCAGCAACATGTGAAGCATCATCGTTCTGGTGGCACGGAATGAAGTGTGCCACTTTTGAGAACCTATCAACCACAACAAAAATTGAATCCCTCCCCCTCTTAGTCCTAGGCAGTCCTAAAACAAAATCCATGCTAATATCTTCCCAAGGAGCATTTGGAACAGGTAGGGGAGTATATAAACCATGGGAGTTCAGTTTAGACTTAGCTTTGTGGCATATAATGCATCTCTGCACAAATCTCTCAACGTCCTTCCTCATCTTTGGCCAATAAAAGTGATCGGCCAACAGCTCATAAGTTTTCTCACAACCAAAGTGTCCCATTAATCCTCCTGCATGTGATTCCTGCAACAACAAAGGCCTAACCGACGAATCTGGAACACACAACTTGTTAGCCCTAAAAAGGAACCCATCATGCACATGGTATTTATCCCAACCTTTCCCATCTTTACATTTTGCATATGGTTCTGAAAATATATGATCAGTGCAATACCGTTCTTTTAAGCTCTCAAGTCATGGTACCTTCACTTCTAATTGTGTCAAAAGAACATGCCTACGGGACAAAGCATCAGCAACCATGTTTTCCCTTCCTTTCTTATACTTCACAACATATGGGAAAGTTTCAATGAATTCTACCCATTTAGCATGCCTACGATTCAGTTTAGCTTGGCCTTTCAAATGTTTCAAGGCCTCATGATCAGAATGTACAATAAACTCTTTAGGCCATAAGTAGTGTTGCCAAGTTTCAAGCACTCTAACCAAGGCATACAACTCCTTATCATAAATAGAATAATTCAGTTGTGCACCACTCAGCTTCTCACTAAAATATGCTATTGGTTTTCGTTCTTGCATTAACACACCTCCAACACCTATTCCACTAGCATCACATTCTATCTCAAAAGTTTTAGTGAAATCAGGTAGAATCGGCAAAGGTGCTTCAGTTAATTGTTTCTTAAGCTCAAGAAATGCTTCTTCTTGTGGTGCACCCCATTTAAAGGGAATTCCTTTCTTTGTCAATTCATTCAAAGGTGCAGCAATTGTACTAAAATCTTTCACAAACCTCCGGTAGAAACCAGCAAGGCCATGAAAACTTCTCACCTGGCTTACATTCATTGGAGTTGGCCAATTCTTGATTGCTTCCACCTTAGATTCATCCACTTCAATTCCCTATCCTGAAACGACATAGCCAAGAAAAACAACCTTGTTTGTGCAAAAGGAGCACTTCTCAATGTTAGCATATAGTTTTTCTGTCCTTAGCACATTCAGCACTTGTTTTAGATGTTCAATATGTTCCTCAATGGATCTGCTATAGATTAGGATGTCATCAAAGTACACAACCACAAATTTTCCAATGTAAGCTCTCAAAACACGGTTCATCAATCTCATGAATGTACTTGGTGCATTAGTTAATCCAAAAGGCATGACTAACCACTCATACAACCCAAAATTTGTTTTGAAAGCAGTTTTCCATTCATCTCCTTCTTTCATCCTAATGTGATGGTATCCACTCCTCAAATCAATTTTAGAGAAAACAGTAGAGCCACTCAATTCATCAAGCATATCATCTAACCTAGGAATAGGATGACGATACCTAATAGTTATAATATTGATAGGCCTACAATCCATTACCAATCTCCATGTGTCATCTTTCTTGGGCACCAAAATCATAGGTACAGCACAAGGACTTAAGCTTTCACGCACATAACCTTTATCTAAAAGTTCTTGTACCTGCCTTTGTATCTCCTTTGTTTCTTCAGGATTGGTGCGGTAGGGAGGTCGATTCGGAAGTGATGCTCCTGGAATGAGGTCAATCTGATGTTCTATGCCACGCAAGGGAGGTAGACCAGCGAGTACTTCCTCCGGAAAAACATCCTCGAATTCCTGCAGGACATCACAAACAGCACTAGGGAGACATGTTAAGTCGTTAGCTGAAAGCAAAGCATCTTTGTACACAAGTACAACGACCACTTGATTTGGGTTGAGCCTCACATCTCTCAGTTCTGATTTGGTGGCTAACATTACTAAGTTCTCTCCCTCTCTTTTATTCTTCTCTCTCAGATTTGGCTTGTGGCGCTCACTCACCGATTTGTGGATCTCTCTCTCGCTCTTTTTCTCTCCCTCTTTCTTACTCACTATTTTTACTTCAGAAACTTTCTGCAAGTGCTCAGCCATGATTTGTTAGGGTGTCATGGGTCTAAGCACCAAGTATTTTCCTCTCCACTTGATGGTGTATTGATTGGTTCTGCCACAATGTTGAGCTGAATGATCATATTGCCACGGTCTGCCCAACAGCAAGTGACACACCTTCATTGGCACCACATCACACTCAACGGTGTCATTATAATCTCCAATCTTGAATTGCACTTGTACCATGTGTGTGATCTTAATCTCTCCACATTCACTCAACCATTGTATAAGATATGGATGAGGGTGTTGTAGCAGCTTCAGCCCAAGCTTATCACACATTTCTTTGCTTGCAAGATTGTGACAACTCCCACCATCAACAATTACCTTGCATACCTTGTCTTGCACTTTGGCTCTTGTTTGAAACAGATTGTGTCGTTGTCCATTCTCAGCTTCTTTGATCTGCACACTCAAAACTTTAGTGACAACAAGAGAGGCACCTTGCTCATAATCACAATAGGTTTGCTCATCACCATCTGAACCATCACCATCTTCAGTTTCTTCTTCAGGTTCACTACAAGACTCATATTCTCCATTCTCGGTGATCAGCATGGTACGCTTGTTGGGACAATCCTTCTTCATGTGGCCACGTCCCTTACATGTAAAGCACTCTATCTCACTAGTTTTCCCCATGGAGCCAATGGAGGATGAACTAGGAGCTGCAAATTTTCTCTTCTCCTTCAAATTTGATGTATCATTTCTGCTCGTGGCTGCACGTGCATGGGGCTGATTTCCACCACCAGAACTAGTCATAATACCTCGACCAACGTTGAATTGAGGTATAAACTTACTCCCACTTGATGTAGCTCGAGCTGTGAAGGACGTAGTTCTGTTTTGATTCGAGTCTTCTTGCAATTGACGTTCAGCCTTAGAAGCAAGATGTACCAGCTCTACTACATTACGATATGGCTGCAAATCAACCACTCGTTTAACATTAGGATTCATCCCATAGAGGAACCTTGCCATGGATTGCTCCTCATCTTCATGTATGTTGGCTCTTATCATTGCCTTCTCCATCTCCTTATGATACTCCTCAACTGATAACTTTCCTTGCCTCAAATTCTGGAGCTTATCAAAGATGTCACGTCTATAATGCCTTGGGACAAATCTTGCCCTCATCTCTCTTTTCATTTCTGTCCATGTAGCAACAGCAGGCTCTCCTTCTTCTTCTCGCTGAATCTGAACTTGCTCCCACCAAATTAGAGCATAGTCTTCAAACTCAAGTGAGGCCATTGCTAATTTCTTCTCTTCAGAGTAGTTGTGCATGCGGAAAATCTTGTCAGCCTTCAATTCCCATGTGAGATAACTTTCTGGATCAGATCCACCATCAAACTTGGGCATGGTAAATTTCAGCTTTCCAAACCTCTCCTCCTCCTGCTGTCCACGACCATAGTTTCTACGATGATGAAATCTTTCATTCTGGTGCATGCCTTCTTCATCTTCATCAAACTCATCTCCACTACCTTCATGGTGCAGATTTGCTCTTCGGTGGCCTCCTCTAAGACCACGACCAGCAACAACTTCATGATGACCACGTCCATTACCATGACCATTTCCACGTCCGGGACCGGGAGGTCTCATGGCATGGGGAGCAGGAGCACGGTTTCTTCTAGCTTGTGCATTGGAGGCAGCACCTTCCCCATCAGTTACATTTTGTTCTTCACCAAGGACACTTGCATCTTCTCGGTTCTGACGAAGCTCTCGCACAATATCAGCAACAATACCAGTCTTCATGGCTGCCATGTTCTGAGTGAGTTGCTCATCAACATTACCCATAAGTTGCTGCAAATCTCTCGACAACTTGTCTTGCTTCTCTTCAATTGGGTCAAGGCTATTTCTGAACTCTCAGCGTAGATGATCACGTAATGCGTTGAAGTGAAACCGCATGACGGGCTGATTGAGATGCCCATTTCCTTCAACATCATACTCGTTTTCTTCACCTGCCATGGTTAGTTCTCCAAAAGCCCTATAGTACTAGAAGCATATATGTGGATAACAACTCAAGCTCACCTCACTTACCAACCGAAGCTCATGTAACTTACAAATGAGAGCAGAATCATGCTCAACCGTGGTGTCGGTGGTTGGTATACAAAGAGTGATAATCAAGCGAATACAAGTCTAGGGTTGCACATGCGGGGCTGTTTGGTGGAGTTTGGGTGGGGTATATATGTAGCAAAAGATGCACTAATCTGCAATCTAGATATTGTTGAACCAAGTAATCATCCACACAAGATTCTAATGCATTTAGTTGCTGGATGAGATATATGTGAGGTGCATGCAACTCTCGCCAAGGAATCAGATTTGCTGCAAGCAAGGATTGAAGACTTTGCACACTTGACAAGTTTCAGCTCACAACACAAACATGGATTTCTCTCTTTTGCTTCTTGCACACACTTTCTTTCTTTGGGCAGATCTCTTTTTTTGCCTCTTTTTTTGCTCTTTTTTTGACAAACTTTCAACAAGGGACTTGGATCTGAACACACATTTTGGGGGAATCACGAAAATCACAACAGATGAAGTCAACCAACAAGAACATGCAGCTGAAACTTTGGCAGCAAACACACACGAACTGATCTGATTTTACTGGGTGGAAAAGACGCTGGGAATCAGATCTAACAAGGATGGATGGAGAGCACACAATGTGGGCTTTTCAAAATGCACAAAAACACTCAAAATGGACTCTGGATGACAAAGATATGCATGATTTGGTGGAGGATGCAGATCTGAAATCTGTGCACGAAAATGAACACAAACACACAAGATTGGATGGGGGGAAACTCAGCAACTAAAAAACAAAGATCTACTGGACAAGAACTTGATAAAACTCACCAAATAACAGATTAAAGGCTGCAAAGGGCTAGGTAAAGGGATTTTTTTGTGGGGCTATTTTCTAGACTTTTAGGATGAACAAGAACACAAACTAAACTAGGGATACAAGATCCTACCGTGTCAACCGAAGCTCTGATACCAAGAAGATACGGGGTTGCCCAATCTTCACGGAGGATCGGCTCTATGTTGCGAATCAACGCCACCTGAAGGGTACGAAGGAAACCCTTGATCCCAACCAACAATGCTGTCGGGTAAAGGATAACTAGTGCAACCTGACGAGACCGAAGCTAACTATTGCAAACGCAACAACCAGCGACAAGTATTCGCCCAACCACACTCTTAGTTCCAATCCACGCAACCACGCACGAAGTTGGAAGCACGAACTGGTCGCCGCCTCAACGGTTGCTGTTGTAAAATCACAAAGTGAGTCTACCCTCTCACAAGGCAAGATTACAAGAGCTAAGGAGGAAGTGAACTCTCAAACAATACTCTGGTTGCACTTAGCTAACCTATGCTGAAATCAAATTTACCAAAGAGTTGTGGCTGAAGTGGGGGAAGGGGTATTTATACTAGGAACAGCCCTCCTAGTTTAGGTGTGAAACCAGGCCAAAAGAGGGGCTCAAATTCGTGCTAACCAGCTGGTCAAGGGAGCAAACTCATGGAGCCTCGCGCAGCAATTAATGCCCTGGACAACTTGCATTGGAACTCTCATATCCTTTGACTCGGGACTCCAAATGATGCACCGTTTGATTTTCCTGAAAGTAGACTTCATATGCTCTCCATTTTGTACTCCCACACATGCTGGATGCTCATATATTTGCGTTGCATGATTCAGCAAGTTCTGGGACGAATTCTGAAACTGCACATGCAACAATAGAGTATTGAGATGGCTTGCTATTCTTCCTTGCGGTGTAACTAGTTGTCCTTGTCACCAAAACAAGGCTTTCATCAGAGTTGGAACTTGTTCTCTTTAAACTTGTTGAATGGGCACCAAAACTTGTTTCTTCATGTGCTGAATGTTGTTGGTTGTCCTCGACATTGTACCTAAGTAAAATCAGCACACGGGATTTAGGCAGTATAAAGTTCTCATGGTCATCTGAATTATGATGAGCTAGGAGCGCGTTCACCTCTTGTGCTATTTGTTTGGCACGGCTCCTTGTCATGGGACCCAAATAGATCTTATTTGTAGAAGCTTCACTTGATGGCTGAGATTTATCATCAAGAGAAGATGATAAACGAGGTGAACCTGGGATGTCCTCATCACTACCAATCCCTTTGAGTGAAGCCATTGGAAATCTCATGCAGTATAGTCAACTTCTTCAGTGACAGAGACGAAGTTCTTCTGGTCTCTGAGGAATTTGTTTTGATTAAGGAGTTAGGAATTCGCGAGTGCGGATTGCCTACAAGTGAGGAACATGATAGCCCTGAGGAATTTGATAGTCAAATTTCCGACCGTTGCTGTGCTACGCGCCAGCTGTCCCAAATATCCTTCCACCTAACGGTCATATCATTGAAGGGCATTTATGTCTTATCATGTCGGGCTGCTCCCTAAGCTATAAATAGCTGCCTCCTACAACCACTAGCTGATTGGCTGCTCCGAGAGAAACTGACACTTGTCATTTGAGAGCATCCCATCCTCCATGGACTTTCAGAGAAAATCATCAAGTAAGGAACACCCAAAACCAAACACCTTCAAACCCAAAGTGATTGAGCATCCCTGAAAAGATTGATATTGCGTGGATCTGACGCTTGTTACCTTTGAAAACTGTGCCTCTTCCAAACGGTTAGGCGTCATGGCCTAGAGCATCCAAGAGGAAATTGTGGATCACCGAGTGACTGAGCCTGTGAAGGTTTGGAAGTCACCTGAAGACTTACCACGAGTGATTAGGCGAGGTCTGTGTGACCTTAGCTCAAGGGGAATACGGTGAAGACTAAGTCTCCTGAGCTGCATGTTCAGGACTGGGTGTCCAGGACTGTGTGTCCTCAGGTTTAAATACTTAGCCACCCTAACCAGACGTACAACTGTCACAACAGTTGGAACTGGTCTACCAAATCATTGTCTTCACCGAGCTAACTGGTTCCATTTCCTCAACCCTTCTATTTCCTCATTTCTGTGTTGTGAGCTTGTTCATATCTGTTTGAAGACTTTGACTGAAGACTTTCTCTATTTCCTCAGCTCAAATTTCTTCAGTCTATTTGTCTTCATTCTGTTTATCCTATGTTTACGCTTTCTATACTCTGTGATTGTTTTCATTTCATCATGAAGACTATGCTTATGTTCTGTTATGTTTACATCCGAGTACTTATTCCGCTGCAAGTAGTTCTTAGCTTACAAATTTCCTCACCATGAAATTCCTCATTGAAGAATTCATAAAAATCGCCTATTCACCCCCCTCTAGTCGACTTAACGCACTTTCAATTGGTATCAGAGCAAGGTACTCCCTTGTTCTACGTGATTTTGGTTTAACCGCCTGGAGTTTTAGTTATGTCGACCGCAGGTATGATCAAGGTTTCTGCTGGGTGTCCTACCTTCGATGGGACAGACTACCCCTACTGGAAGAATAAGATGCGCATGCATCTTGAGGCAATTGACAACAATCTCTGGTACGTTGTGGAAAACTGCGTTCCCTCTGTCACTCCTACCATCAATGTTGATGATGTGAAGAGATTCAAGCAACTCGACTCTCAAGCGAAGAACAACATATGTGGCCATCTGAGCAAAGGGCAGTATGGTAGAGTGAGTGATTTCGAGACAGCAAAGCTTATCTGGGACAGGCTGTCCAAGGTCAATGAAGAGTCTCAACACAGCGTGACTCTCGAGTTGACGTTCTTCGCAATCTCTTCAACCGCTTCAAAAGACTCGACAATGAAAATGTTCAACAAACCTTTGATCGCCTCACTGACATCTCAAATGAGCTTCAGGCACTTGGTGCCACTGACATCACCGACCATGAGGTGGTGAAGAAATTGCTGAGATTACTTGATTCCTCATTTGATACTTTGGCATTGATGATACAAGAACGTGGAGACTATAAGTCACTTGATCCCGCTGATATCCTCGAGAGGCTAAACACTCATGAGTTCCAGCTTGCTGAGAAGAGAGGTCTCTATGGACCAAGCTATGGCAGATCACGAGCTCTGAAGGCCAAGGCAGTGTCTGAATCTGAAGGTGAAGATTCTAGTAGCAGCCTTGGTGACCCAGAAGAACTGAGCCAGGAGCTAGCGATGCTCGTGAGGAAATTCCAAAAGTTCTCAAGACGTGGTCGCTTTGGAAAATCCTCAAGAAATGGTGACTTGAGATCAGATTCCTCATCCCGTGATTACAAGAAGAGACTTTGTCACAAATGCAAGACACCCGGACAGTACATTCAAGATTGTCCTCGGTGGGAAAAGGAATCAAAGAAGAAGAAGTACAAGGATTACAGTTCTGATGATTCAAAGAAGAAGAAGAATAAATCTTCAAAGTACTCTTCATCAAAACCTTCAAGGTCCTCATCTCACAAGAAGAGCAGCTCAAAGAAGGCTCAGGCATTCATTGGCAAGGAAATGGACTCTAAGGTTGAATCTGAGGAAAATGAGGAAGAGGAGGAATCTGAGGAGTCAGACTCCGGTGTGGCAAGCCTAGCCCTCGCCACCACATTCGTCAGCAAGTCCATCTTCAACTGTAAGGAAAGGACCTCCCCAACATTACTGATGACGGTGATGAGGACTACGCTCCCACCTATTGCTTCATGGAAAAAGGCTCAAAGGTACTCAAATATCCCTCCTCTGAATCTAGTGAGGATGAATCTGATGAAAACCTCAAACCCAGCTATTCTAAACTTGCTAAGATTGATGTGAAACTTTAAAAGTGTCTGGAAAAGGTTCAAAACATGCTAGATAAAAGCGATGATATGTTGGGCGAGGAAATGAATCGCACTAAAATTTTGACTGAAAATCTTCAGAGACTTCAGTCCAAGTTTGACAATCTTCAAAGTCATCATAACACTCTCCTATCTGATCATGAGAAGATTTCTTATGAATTTCTTCAAAGAAAGCAAGACCTTGAGCAGTTAAGAGTGAGTTATGAAGATCTTTAGAAGGAGCGTGATTCATTACTTGCTCAACAAATCAACGCTACTCAGGATGAATTTGTTCCTCCATGTTTGAAGTGCATTGAACATGAAACTGCTAATTCTTCACCTGAATGCTCAAATACTTCCATTGTTGCAAATTCTTCAACTACCTCTGCTATCACTAATTCCTAATCTGAGGACATTGCTAGTATCACTGATGATGCAGGGCTGAAGGAATTGTATATGATAGGCATGTACAAAAGCCTCAAAGGGCATCAGGCTCTTTGTGATGTGCTTAAAAAGAAAATCCTCAACAAGAACCCTAGGAAAGAGGCTATTGCCTTTGAGAGGAAACTTAATGCTGATGGGACCTACTGGAAACCTGAGCAGTATCCCAAAACCTCATGGGTTGCTGCAAAGGGACCTTCAGTGGATCCATCTACTTTATATGGCTTTACATGTGAATCTTCATATTCTTCTGATGAGTCAATTGACTCCAACTATAAACTGTTCAAAAATCAAAATGGTGAAGTATTTGCTAGATATGTTGGCACTAACTACAGGAACGGTCCTCCTATGAAGAAAATCTGGGTTCCCAAAAGGTGCCTTGAAAATCTTCTGGTGAATGTCATCATGACACCACCTGTGAAAAATAGGAACCCCATATCAAATTCTTCATATGGACCAAATTCTTCATATGGATCCAAGTCCACATACGGACTAAATTCCTAACATGGATAAAATTCCTCAAAAGGATCAAAGTCCTCATATGAGCATCATTGTGCTAACCCGTCTGTTTCACAGGGAAGATCTAAGGATTATGGATATGTGCATTATTCTTCAAATCATTATGTTCATAAATCCTCGAAGAATTTCTCCACTTACTCTTATGCTTACCTTAACCCTTCTTATGTGAAATGAACTGGATTGGCATCTATGCCACCTTTCTCTTATGGAGCTCGTAGAATGATGAACTCCTTGCCACCCCTTCAGATGTCGGTGGTGAAGAAAAAGAACTAATCTATTATGCAGGGTTAGGTCTCCAGATGAACCTAACCGTCTGAAGAATTTGGTGGAGACCTGAATATGCTTGAAAGGACGCCAGCTAATCATGAAGAAATGAATTTTCATTTCTTACGTCCTCATACTACTTTATCTGTTCTATTGCTTGATGAAATTGATCTGATGTAATAGATATCATATTCTTCACTGATGAAGTATATGAGTTCATAAGTTGCACTAATTCATCTGCATGATGATCAACCCAAAGCCACTGAGTGGGTCCTCGATAGTGGATGTACAAATCACATGACTAGTGACAGGAGCTTATTGATGGACTCTGCTTTATCTCCATCACATCTGAAGCATATCACCTACGCTAACAAAGGCAAAAGCAAGGTATTGGGTCTAGGTAAGGTTGCAATCTCAAAGGATCGACACATGGACAAAGTCATTCTTGTTGAGTCCTTAGGGTTCAACCTCATGTCTGTCTCAATGCTTTGTGACCTTGATATGGTTGATGTCTTTGGCAAGTATCATTGTGTTGTGATCATGGAAGCTGACAATTCCAAAGTCTTCGAAGGCTTTAGGAGAGGAGATTTGTATATAGTTGATTTCTCTATAGGACCACAACCTGCTACATGTCTACTTGCAAAAGCTTCAGAAGGCTGGCTATGGCATCGAGGACTCGGTCATGCTGGAATGAGGAACTTGCACACGCTCGCGAAGAAGAAGCATGTCATTGGCATCGAGGGTGTAAAATTCCTCAAGGACCATTTGTGTGGAGCTTGTGAAGCCGGAAAGATGACCAAGGCCAAGCATCCCTCAAAGACCATCATGACGACCATTCGTCCATTTGAATTGCTTCACATGGATCTCTTTGGCCCTACTCACTATGCCACATTTACTAATGCTGCATCTTTATATGGCTTTGTCATTGTTGATAATTATTCTTGATATACATGGGTGCCAATCACCACTTACAAAACTGAAGTGCAGGAAGTCTTCAAACGATTTTCCTCGAGGGCTTCAACCAACTTTGGTGTGAAGATCAAGCACATCAGAAGTGACAATGGAACTGAGTTCAAGAACACTGGTCTTGATGACTATCTTGATGAACTTGGTATCACTCATGAGTTATCTGCTCCTTATACTCCTCAGCAAAATGGCGTCGTGGAGCGCAAGAACAGGGCTCTTGTTGAGATGGTCCGCACTATGCTTGATGAGTACAAGACGCCTCCTCGCTTCTGGCCTGAGGCAATTGATACTGCGTGCCACATCATCAATAGGGTATATCTTCACAAATTCTTCAAGAAGACTGCATATGAACTTCTCACTGACAAGAAACCCAACGTGAGTTATTTCAAAGTCTTCGGTGCTATATGCTGGATTAGAGATCCTCATCACAATTCTAAAATTGCACCAAAAGCACATGAAGGTTTTATGCTTGGTTATGCTAAGGACTCGCACACCTACAGAGTCTTCAACACCTATCACCACAAGGTTGTTGAAACTGTAGATGTGTGGTTCGATGAGACTAATGGCTCGCAAAGAGAGTACCTACCTCCCGTGACAAATGAAATACCTCCTAAGGAATCTATTAAGTTCAAGGCTACTAAGGATGTCATTCCTACCGAAGAGTCTGCTGAAGAAGTCATTCCAAAACATGAATAACGTCATGCTGATGCACCTGAGGAAAATGGTGCTGAAGAAAATGGTGATCAAATTCCTCAACGACAACCAGTTCATCCTCACATAGAAAATGAAGTGAAATTTGAGAAAATCATTAGCGACATCAACATTCCAGGTCCTCTCACACACTCAAGAGCTTCACATTTATCTAACTTTTGTGGGCACTTTGCTTTCGTCTCTATCATAGAACCCACTAAGGTAGATGAAGCATTTCTGGAGCGTGAGTGGATTCAAGCTATGCAAGAGGAATTACATCAATTCAAGCTCAACAACGTCTAGGAACTGGTCAAACGTCCAGATCCTCACAAGCACAATATCAATGGCACAAAGTGGATCTACCGTAACAAGCAAGACGAAAATGGCCTTGTGGTGAGGAATAAGGCACGACTTGTAGCACAATGCTACACACAGGTTGAAGGAATTGATTTCGATGAAACTTTTGCACCTGTTGCTAGACTTGAAGCTATTCGCATATTACTTGCTTTATGCTAACCATCATGATACCATCTTATATCAAATGGATGTGAAAAGTGCATTCCTTAATGGTAACCTTGAGGAATAAGTATATGTTGCTCAACCCCCAGGTTTTGAAGATCCAAAGCATCCCGACAAAGTCTTCAGACTCAATAAGGCCCTCTATGGCCTCAAGCAGGCCCGTCGGGCGTGGTATGATACTTTGAAGGAATTCCTCATGAAGAAAGGCTTCAAACCCGGTTCACTTGACCCAACTCTTTTCACTAAATCTTATGATGGTGAATTGTTTGTGTGCCAAATATATGTTGATGATATCATTTTCGGCTGTACTGACCAACGTTACAGTGATGAATTTGCCTATATGATGAGTGAAGAATATCAAATGTCTATGATGGGAGAATTGAAATTCTTCCTAGGTCTTCAGATTCGTCAACAGTGCAATGGCATATTCATATCTCAGGAGAAATACCTCAAGGATGTACAGAGGAAATTCGACATGCAAGATTGCAAAGGAGTCAAAATCCCTATGCCCAAAAATGGCCATCTATGCACTGATGAAAATCATATTGACTTCGATCAAAAGGCATACCGCTCCATGATTGGCTCTTTATTGTATTTATGTGCATCTAGGCCAGATATTATGCTTAGTGTTTGCATGTGTGCCCGATTTCAAGCTACACCGAAGGAATCACACCATAAGGCTGTGAAGCATATTCTTCGATATCTAGCTCACACACCAACACTTGGATTATGGTATCCCAAGGGCTCGGCTTTTGATCTCATTGGATATTCAGACTCTGACTATGCTGGTGATCATGTGGAGCGCAAGTCAACATCTGGCACATGCCATTTCGTCGGATGATCCTTGGTCTGTTGGTCTTCGAAGAAAGAGAACTGCGTATCACTGTCTACTGCTGAAGCTGAGTATATTGCTGCTGGTTCTTGCTGTGCTCAATTGCTATGGATGAAACAAACCCTCAAGGACTACGGCGTCAACATGAATAATGTACCTCTCTACTGTGACAATGAGAGTGCCATCAAGATTGCTCATAACCCAGTTCAGCACTCGAAGGCAAAGCACATTCAGATTCGTCATCATTTTCTTCGTGATCATGTGTTGAAGGGTGACATCTCTATTGAGCATGTGAAGACTAAAGAACAGCTAGCTGATATCTTCCCTAAGCCCTTGGATGAGAAGAGATTTAGTAAGTTGAGGTGTGAGCTAAATATCCTAGAATATTCGAATGTCCTTTGAAAAGGACACACATCCAAACACTTATGCAAAATTGGTGACTTAGATGTGCAACACACAAAGTAACATTTTTCTTCAATCAATGAAGACTAACCCTCTAAGTGTGAAGAAATTAACGAAGAATTTGATTCTTAGAACCCTAAGACAATTGTACGCGGTGTCTGAAATCATCATTCTTATACGGTGGGTCACACCACCACCAAAAGTTGAAAATCCTCAATCTGAGTTTTTCCTCACTTTGAAATTTTTCGGTTGTTTTCAACTTGCAATGTCTTCACTCTTTCCATCGTTTTTCTTCATTGGCTACATATATATGAGTTTATGTCCTCTACAGCATTCACTTATTGCTATTTCATCAAGTTGCTTGTTCTGCTAAGTGAATGTGATCGGACCCTTCCCCCTCTATGCTAAACTCAACCCAGTCTATTCACAAATTCTTCTTGTGTGTTCTATTTGAAACTCGTTCAAAATATTCATTGTGTCCTTGTCAGCTGAAGAAATTGCAAATGGAACTTTAAACTTATCTTATCTGAATTTTCGGCTTTGGCCGCTCAAACCGTTACACATTCTATGATAATACTTATCCTATTCACCCATGATCACACATGATCGTCACCTCTCAATACATGGGTGACACATGTCACGCGAATGAGAAGGGTCAGGGGCACGTTCGTCCAATTTCCTCGGGTGAGCAGTTTTTCACTTCGGCTATAAATACCCCTCTCCCTTCCTTGCTTCGTTTTTACTCCACTCGACCTCACTCCCATGCTCGAGCTCTCAAACCCTAGCGTCGCTGCTACTTCCATCGTTGCCGGTGAGGAAGAGCTTCACTACCTCGACCTCGTCGCCGCCGTACTCACGCCGGCCACGGATTTCTTCACTCCGCCGCCATCATAGCTGTCAACCTCAGCCAAGTTAGGACATGGAAGATCTGAACCGACGAGCTTCAAATCTACACTTCACAGTTTGTCGTGTTCTTCGCTAAGGGTAATTAAAAGTTACTTTTACTGCCCTTGTTGATCCTGATGTTTTCCTCAAATCTTCAAAAGGTGTTGATTCCTCAACTCTTCACACACTAAACACCTCACATATCATATGCTCGTGATCTGTATCTCTAAGCAACATTTTTCTTCAAGATTCCTTAGTTGTGTGGATTTTCAAATCTGTACAACTCTAGAACCTAAGTCAAACAACGCTTAGTGAAATTCCTCAAGACTCATACGGTCAAATTCCTCAAACTTATTCTTTTTGCAAAAACTTATGAGAACGCATATGACCTCTCCAAATTCTTCGCACCTATACTCTGTTCATAGGTACACATGTCCGCTGCTGAATCTCTAGGTTCTCATCAACTTAACTCATTTGCAGCGTTCCTCGAAGAAAAATTGCATACCTCTTTAGAGAACTCAATAGTTCAAAACCCTCAGCTGAAGAAAATGGCAGATGGCAAGAAACCTCAGAAGGGAGGTAAGAGACTGGAGGTCAACACTGCGTTTGAAATCCCTGGGGATATCTATGAGGATTATTTCACTCCTGATGAGGCCAAACATGGCAAGGACGACAAAAATCAGTGCAAGGTGCGCATACAACGAATAGAGAGGAGATGGGCACGGGAATGGAGGGAATATCGTTATGTCACTCCAAAATATATGAAGAAATTCGCTCTTGGCCCTCCTTGCCCAAGACCTCCATTGGCACCTAGCCAAGAAGCTGATCCCACTAGCCTCAAGCGTGGTGAGGACTATCCTGATGAATGGGCCAAGCGTCAAGCTAAGTTGGCCAGAGTAGCAAAAGAAGCAACGAGGAAACTCAATGAAGACTCTGCTACTGCTGCTGCCATTGCTGAGGCCTCTGCTAGCAAGCCAAAGAATGCAATGCCTAAGAAGCCCGCACACAAGCCTAGTGCTCCTTCTTCTTCAATGCCTTCATGGCCAAGCTCCTCTACAATGCCCCCACGGCCAACTTCTGCTAAGCCCTCATGGCAAATTCCTCAAGCCACACCATCTCCATCAAAATCCTCAGCTCCCCCTTCCAAGTCCTCAGCACCCGCGCATCTCGCCTCGTGACAAAGGACAACAGGAATCTCTCTTGCCTCAGGAGCCTCTGCAAGTTCATCAGCTCCTCTGCACTCTTCAACTGGCCCCACTCTGCTGAAGACCAAGGCCACTACAGGACAAGGCACTAGACCAAGTCCTTAAAAGAAGCAGGTCGCCTTCCAAGTACCGTTCGACGATGACGAAGCTAATGATGAAGAACTCGCTGAAATCATCAGAGATAGGCAGCACAAGGCCACTAGAGCTAAAGGCAGTAATGTGCCATTGATGCTGGACCCAAAGTTGATCCTCGACTTCATTGACTAGTGGCACAAGTACCCCAACACACCTCTGCCTGAGCTAAACCTCACTCATGGTCAAAGTCATGTGCTGACTCACTTCATTGATGAAGAAAAATGGAAATATGAACATGGGAGGAAGGTGAAGAAAGCGCAATATAAGAAGGAGCGCTTTTTGAAGCAAAATTTCTTGAAGCTTTCACCTGAAGAACTTGTTGCTCTGCAATTAGAGATCAAGAAACTGAGTGATGAATTTGATCGCTACTATGCTGACTGGCTTGGAGCCAAAGTCAGATTTGTAAAGATAACTGAAAAGTTTACTACCAATGTTGCCACCCCTATGCAACAAGAAATTCCTTAGGCTGAAGCATCTGCTCAGCCTACTGAAGAAAATGCCAGCACCACTGATGATACTCAGGCTGCTGAAGAAAAATGCTAGTACCAGGGCTGATGACTGCATTGCAGCCGCTGATGAAACTGTCATGGCAACCACTAGTGTTGTGCCTGAAGAAATTGCCAGGCCAGCTGAAGCTTCAACCGCTGTGCCCGAAGAAACTGCTTATACCAGGGCAACTGCATCAGTTGTGCCTGAAGAAACGGAACCAATTTCCTTTGCTCCTCCGACACCTATACCAAGTCCAATTCTTCCTTCTGCATCAGAAGCGAAGAAGACCAAGGCTGCGGAGCGTGCAGCTGTGAAGAAAAGGAAAGCATCAACTTCGTAAGACTCCTCACCTCTGAAGAAGATGAAGAAATTGACCACCTCATTTGAAAATCCTATTCATGTTGTTCCACTCTCAAGCATGCCATCAAAGCAACTCGTTCCTTTTGATGAAGAATACGTGATCCCAAGCGGATCCGATGAAGACGTTCCTTCTGCTGCTTCCTCAGAGCAGTTGGATGAAGAAATTGAAGTGGATGCAATCCCTTCAACCCCAGTTGTTTCATCGCCCATGCCTCAGTTTACTGCTGAAGAGGCCGGCATTGAAGAAATGAGTCAAGAAGATGAGGACCATTGGGTGCACAACGCCAGTACTGAATGATGACTTTTGGGAAAGTTAGCACCATAATTCTCCGTTGTTCACTCCTCTGCAAGAAATTCCTCAGTCCCCAGTGAATACTGAAGTTCAAATGGGTTCTGAATAACCACACCCCACTCCGTCCATCCCTGAAGAGATTCCAGCCATTAGCGCTGATGACATTGCTGCTGAAGAATTGAAGTCCCAGGCTGCCACTAAAGAAGAAACTGAAATTCCTCAGCCTGTGGAACCTGAGATCGCGATTCCTGAGGTTGTGATGCAATTGACTGACACTCCTCACCCCAAGCCAAAGGATCCTTTCTCAAAGAAGCAAAAATTCAAGGCCGATGACTTCTTCCACGAGCATGTTTTCTTCACAGACTACAACCCCTATGACTCTGCTCATATTAAAAGGAAGCGCTTCTGGACTGCTAGCCAAGCAAACTTCTATTCTTCGCTGCTTTTCAACAAAGACAAAGTCTTCGACCATGAGCATATTCCTCACGTGGACATGGAATCACTGCCCTGCTTTGCGCCAGTCCTTAGTGTTCTTCATGACCCTGGGCTGCTCAACTTTTGCACAGACATTGTTGATTGGAATGAAGAGCTAATTCTTCAGTTCTATGCGATGTTGCACATCACAGGAGAAGCTGAAGATGTGAACACTTGGGTATTGGACTGGATGACAGAAAACACACATTTCAAAGCACCGGCCTCTGGGCTCTTTGGAAACAACAAAATGCGAGAGTCTTCCACAGGACCAACCAACAGTTGATTGGGCCAGATCTGGCTACGGCCATTATTGGGGAGTTGAAGGAGTGGAAGGAGGCAGGCCTTGGGGGAGGAGGTTTTCGAAGTTTTTGCGAGAGAGTAGGCCTAGGTTAGCTAGGGGTGAGTGGGTGTGTTAGCCAGGGATGTTTGTTCGCATTCATCCCTAGGCCTCCTGTAAACTGTTTTTCTGCTCTCTTCTATAAAATTAAGGCACGCTCTTGGCGTGCTCTCGAAAAAAAAAGCACCGGCCTCTGAATTACTTCATGCCTTCTTGTCAGTCCTCCCCTTGAAGGCGCTCATTGCATCTATCATGAACCTGAACTCACTGCCCACTACATGCAAGTGTTGATGAAGCCGCTGAAGCCCGGCCAAGCTATAAGGACCAAATTCCTCATGAAGGAATTTCCGTTTTTGCCTAGAACTGTCTATCGCATTCTGATGAAGACATTGAGTCCAATCAAAGGCCACGATTCAAATGATGAAGAAGTTGTTGGCAACATGAAGAATCTGCTATTCAATATCATACATAGCATTCCTATCAACTATCATGGTTTGTTCATGAGGACTCTAGCAAATGTTGCCCTCTCTCCATTTGAGTTGAAACCTTATGCTCCTTGGATTATGAGATTCCTCCAAACTAGGTCTTCAATCAACTACAAGGCTGATTTTCAGAATCATGTCAATTACCTGTCCCCAATAGAAGTCCTCAAGCAGACATTTTCCTCATCTGATGAAAAGGGCAAGGCTACTTCAATTATTGATGAAGGCATTCATCCATTGGATGGTCTGTTTTGCAGAGTTGCATCCTACTCCGCCAATGATGACTCTGCCACTCATGACTCTACCGCAAATGCTTCAAAGCAAAATCCTCAAAGCACAGCTCCAAGGGTGATGACTGATCATGAGCTTCTCCTCAGTCTTCACCAGAAGGTCGATCGCAGCCACAAATGGATTAAGCGTCATTTTGGTTCTATTCTTCACAACATGACTGCTACACACAATGAAGTGAAGAAAAATCATTACTACCTCCATGAAGTCTTCGGTCGCACCTGGGATATTTTGTCACATCTGTATGGTGAAGATGATATGAAGCAAATGGGTTTCAAGCAGGACTTTGAATGGTCTCAGCCGCCACCGGCGAAGAAATTCAAGAAGACTAAAGTTCCTTCCTCGGTAGCCAGCTCATATTCTTCATCACGCGCGATAGATGAACATGAAGACTTGGACGACACGGCGGCAGGCCCTACTTCAACAACCGACCCAACAATACTGGCGCTCCTTCATCGACTCAGTGATGATATTCTTCAGGGGCGTTAGTCCTCATTTTTCGTCCATTTCGGTCATTCTATTTCAAATGGGGAGAAATTCGAGTTAGTCTTCAAGCGGGTCTACTTATATGGGCGTTTTTTTCTAAGTTACAACTCTCGTTCTTTTGAAGACTTTGCTGGATCGAGTTGTAAACTTAAACCCGATGGTGGTCTGATACTTTTGTTGTGTTCCTCTGTATGCTTATTCCTCATATATGTTAATGCACGCATGCTGAATTACATCAGTCACCATATTTCATCATGCATTTCAAATTCATCATATTATATGTTAAATGCGTGTATGGGTTACAAGATGTAGGGGGAGATCTCCATGATTCTACTCTTCAAGTGTGCAATGCTTCAAAAGCTAATTCCTCACTATGCACATCTTCAGGGGGAGTTCTTCTATATCTTGCAATCAAATTCCTCAATATCAGTATTTACACTTCATATGTTTATCCCCATTGAAAACTTAACCTATATTGTCATCCATCACCAAAAAGGGGGAGATTGTAAGTGCATCTAGTGCCCCTTAGTGATTTTGGTGTATTGAAGACTTATAGGTTAAGGGACTGATGCATTTGTGAGTGTACACAGGTCTATAAGTCTATGAGGAGTTTGATATTTACAGAGAAAGTCGACCCCTGAAACTGAAGTTCTTCGACTGAAGACTTTGGATTTCTAAAGACTTTGAAAGTGAAGAAATTGGTGTGATCCTGAAGACATGGTATTAATTCGTGGAACATGAAGCGTGAAGACTTTTGTTTTTGTAGTTTCATTTTCTCTTTCTTGAGACATAGGAAACACCGTACTGTTAAAGGGGGTCAAGGAAATACTAAGGAAAAATTTCCAAGTAATGCTCAACTCAAAATCCTATACCTACCAATCCCTTCGAGTGAAGCCATTGGAAATCTCATGCAGTTTAGTCAACCTCTTCAGTGACAGAGATGAAGTTCTTCTGGTCTCTGAGGAATTTGTTCTGACTAAGGATTTAGGAATTCGCTAGTGTGGATTGCCTACGAGTGAGGAACATGATAGCCCTGAGGAATTTGATAGTCAAATTTCTGACCATTGTTGTGCTACGCGCCAGCTGTCCCAAATATCCTTCCACCTAATGGTCATATCATTGAAGGGCATTTATGTCTTATCATGTCGGGCTGCTCCCTAGCCTATAAATAGCCGCCACCTACAACCACTAGCTGGTTGGCTGCTCCGAGAGAAACTAACACTTGTCATTTGAGAGCATCCCATCCTCCGTGGACTTTGAGAGAAAATCATCAAGTGAGGAACACCCAAACCCAAACACCTTCAAACCCAAAGTGATTGAGCATCCCTGAAAAGATTGATCCTGCATGGATCTGACGCTTGTTACCTTTGAAGACTGTGCCTCTTCCAGATGGTTAGGTGTCATGGCCTAGAGCATCCAAGAGGAAATTGTGGATCGCCGAGTGACTGAGTCTGTGAAGGTTTGGAGGTCACCTGAAGACTTACCATGAGTGATTAGGCGAGGTCTGTGTGACCTTATCTCAAGGAGAATACGGTGAGGACTAAGTGTCCTGAGCTGCGTGTTTAGGACTGGGTGTCCGGGACTATGTCTCCTCAGGTTTAAATACCTAGCCGCCCTAACCAGACGTAGAACTGTCACAGCAGTTGGAACTGGTCTACCAAATCATTGTCTTCACCGAGCTAACTTGTTCCATTTCCTCAACCCTTCTATTTCCTCATTTCTGTGTTGTGATCTTGTTCATATCTGTTTGAAGACTTTGACTGAAGACTTTCTCTATTTCCTCAGCTCAAATTTTTCAGTCTGTTTGTCTTCATTCTGTTTATCCCGTGTTTACACTTTCTCTACTCTGTGCTTGTTTTCATTTCATCATGAAGACCATGCTTATGTTATGTTATGTTTACATCTAAGTACTTATTCCGCTGCAAGTAGTTCTTCGCTTAGGAATTTTCTCACCATGAAATTCCTTAGTGAAGAATTCATAAAAATGGCTTATTCACCCCCCCTCTAGACGACTTAACACACTTTCAGAGTATGAATAGTGTCATCAAAGGATTCGTTTGTAACATGTCCCGTCCCGAAGGGAGCATCATCCAGGGGTATCTATCACATGAGTGTGTCTCCTTTTGCGAGAATTATATAAGCGTCGGAGACCCTGTTGTTGGTTTGCCCGCCGAGAAGCACGATGAGAAGCTCAAAGGAGATGGTCACAACAACGGCCGGAGGGAATTGCATATTGACTACTCTCATCGACGGAACGACTTTGACAAGGCTAACTTAGTAGTGCTACAACACCTAGATGTGGTAGATGATTATGTGGCATAGCACAAAGAAACTATCGCAAAGAAGTACTATGATAAGGGGATGCTCAATATGGACGACGAAGTTACTGTAGAGCATAATGCCACTTTCTTGCGCTGGTTTAAACATCAAGTTCTTGAAAATCCCCCAGAAGAGGGCAGTTCGGACGGATTGCTCCTACACGCCTTAGGAAATGGACCCGCGCCCAAGATCACGACCTATTAGTCCTACGATATCAATGGGTACACGTTCTACACGGAGGCCAAAGACATGGACAGTGATTACCAGAACTCCGAGGTGAAAATTCAATGCGTGACCGACGCCAATGGCACAACTAAAAGATTCTACGGAAGGGTTGAAGAGATCTGGGAGACTACGCTGGAATGCACGATGCGACGATGTTCCATGTCAGATGGGCCAAGGACGTCATAAGAGAAAACAAGTATTTCACCACCATGTCTATACCCGACGCGAAGAGCACTCCTGTGAATGTTAACATCATCGCCAAAAATGAGCCATGGGTACACACTAAGCACATGACACAATGCTTCTTCATGACCGACCCGGCCAATCCCAGCCGTGTTGTCACGAGGAGATCCAAAAGGAGCATCATCGGAATGGATGGAGTCGCCAACGAGGAAGACTACGACCAATACGGCAACCAGATAAGGGAAGATGACGATGACGATGAAGCATACGTGAAAAGAAGAATCAATACTACATTACCTAAGAAAGGTCATACTCCATGGCTTCGGAAAAGTCACAAGGAGGGGCTCAATTACTCGGCAACGAACAATAAAGGGAAGAAGCTCAATGTGAAACATTGTCGACGAAGCTGATCAGAAACCTACATTTATATATATGTATCTATTTTGTGTATGCACTTAAGTAACTGTTATCGGTCAACTGATATGTTACCACCACATGCATGGTTCCGGTGATATTCGCGCAGTGGGGGAGAGGGAGACGCCGACGTTGGGAGAAAAACAAATAAACAAAAACAAAAGGGAGAAAGCAGTACAAAAGAAAAAGGAAAGTAAACAGAAAAGAAAAGGAAAATAAAAACAAAAAACAAAAGGAAAATAATAAAAGGGAACTAAAAACTAGAACAGGAAAATAGTAAATAAAAAAGAAAAATAGCAGTAGTGCTTGTCTGTGGACCAGCGCTATAGCTAAGTATTTTAGAATTAAAAAAATAACAATTGGAAAAGATAGTCGTAGCGCTGGTTTCTAAACAAGTGCTATAGCTAAGTATTTTAGAATTTAAAAAATAAAAATAGGAAAGATAGCGGTAGCGTTGCGTTGTAAACAAGTGCTATAGCTAAGTTAGCTATAGCGCTTGTTTACAAACCAGCGCTACCGCTATTGTGAGTTAACGCCCGCCGCGCGGGCTCAAAATTTCACCAAGTCCTTTTCCCCCATCTCTACCTCGCCCCTGCGCCCGCCATCGACGCCCTCGCGACCTCGCCACCCTCGCTGCTGTCGTCGCCCCGGCCCACCGGTCGTCGCCCCTCGACCTGGACCTCGACGCCGGCCCGAGCCCCTGCCCGTCCTCGGCCTCGACGCTGTCCTCCTCCTCCTGGTCGTCTGCGCCGCTCCGACCTCCTGCTCGTCCGCGCTGCCGCCGCTCCGACCTCCTCCTCGTCCGCTCCGGCCTCCTTCTCCTCCTCGTCCCCTCCGGCCTCCTCCTCCTCCTCCTCCTCCTCCTCCTCAGGTACTGCCGACCCCCTTCCCCCACCTCCCCCTATCTCTGTCTATTAGGTTTTCTTTTTATGTAGAAATGAAAATAGGTTTTCAATTTAGGGTTCAATTAGGTTGGGAAAATACAATAGCTAACTAGTAATTTTAGGGCAATTTTAGGGCAAATTTAGCAAACTTAGCAAAAAAATTAGCAAGTTAGCAAAGTTAGTAAATTAGAGCAGTAGCAAGTTAGCGAATTTTTAGCAGAGAGAGAGAGCAATTTTTTTAGCAAGTTAGCAAATTTTTAGCAGAGAGAGGGAGTAAGTTTTCTTGTATAGATTATGCCATTTTTTCATTTTTGTTTATTTAAGTAAAAGCATGCTTTTGCTTGAATGATATATTTTACAAATGATATATGTCATTGATGTAATATGTTGGTTTTCCAATGTTGGTTGAATGTCGAGGAATATCCGAGTGGCCTATGTTTTGCCGGAATGTTGATTCATTTCTGTTCCAGCAAATTTCAGGCGGTCCATATGTACACTTTTTAGCAAAGGTCATGCCAAAAATTTCCGTGATTTTCTGCATTACTTGTGCTAGAAACTAGGACATATGGAGTACCCGGGATTTGCCGGAAGGCATTCCGACCAAATATAGGCCCCTTTTTTCTCTTCATTATATCTTTTATTTACAGTTGTTGAATAGGAAACATGTCTACCGACACCGAAGTCGCGGGTGGTTCTGCTTGCCTCGAAGACCCCATCGTGGCAGCAAATCACTATTTTGATTACCTGGACGAACACCAGATGGGGTTGCATGGTGGCAGCAGTGGCACCAACCCCGACACTGACACTAGCACCGGCACCACCCCCGAGACCGGCAACGATGTTGTCGTAGCCGGTAAAGCACCGAAGAAGAAGATGGCATGAAGATGAAACAAGCATGGCATCAGACAAATTGTGGTCACGGAGATGCACCCCAAGAAGTTAGAGCCAACGACGCCAGAGGAAGCGCGCAAGTGCTGGGGCAATCAACTTGGATGCATCCTTAGGGAAACCGCCAACATCAACAACAAGAGGTTGAGGCTCATACCACACATGGAGAACATGCTCCTAAAGAAGTTGCACAAAAGGTTCTTGTTCCCCGGCTGGAATGAAAAAGAATATAAAGATCCATGGGAAGACATCGCCATGACAAAGATAAATGATAAGGCGATTGTCGGTGTCAAAACCGGCGGATCTCGGGTAAGGGGTCCCGAACTGTGCGTCTAAGGCGGATGGTAACAGGAGGCAGGGGACACAATGTTTTACCCAGGTTCGGGCCCTCTTGATGGAGGTAAAACCCTACGTCCTGCTTGATTATTCTTGATAATATGAGAAATACAAGAGTTGATCTACCACGAGATCGGAGAGGCTAAACCCTAAAAGCTAGCCTATGGTATGATTGTATGTTGTCCTACGGACTAAAACCCTCCGGTTTATATAGACACCGGAGGGGGCTAGGGTTACACAAGGTCGGTTACAAAGGAGGAGATATACATATCCGTATTGCCTAGCTTGCCTTTCACGCCAAGTAGAGTCCCATCCGGACACGGGACGAAGTCTTCAATATTGTATCTTCATAGTCCAATAGTACGGCTGTCTAGAGACCCCCTAATCCAGGACTCCCTCAGTAGCCCCTGAACCAGGCTTCAATGACGATGAGTCTGGCACGCAGTGTTGTCTTCGGCATTGCAAGGCGGGCTCTTCTCCAAATTTCGAACGTTTATTATGTAGTGTCCGGTCCCATAAACGTTGAACCTCTTGGCGTCTAAGCCCAATAAGGGATATCTTCCATGCGTCGAATGAATACGAGGCGCCAGGGCATTTTTACATTCGCCCCCCTAGCCAGATAAATAAATTATCTATTAAAGGGATGAGGATTCTTAGATCCAATCCATACCATCCTCCCCCAGTGAGAATCCATCAGAGCGTGCTTCAGAAAGATCCACTCCAGCATGGCCGACCTCCGCAGCTCCTCCTCCCGCCCCCGTAGCCCTAAGCCCGGTGATTGGGAGAGGTGTTCAGTCCCACACAGTCGATTAGTCGAACTACAGACTAAGGGATTTCTCCCTCCGGCGTATATGGTGCCCGTCTGAGCCGGGCTCGCCACCTACAATGACGGGGAGCAAGCGGAGAGCTTCCCCAGCCCCTCTACGGGGGAGCGGGTATGCCTTGTCCCTTATTTATTGAGGGGACTCGGATTTCCGATTCATCCGTTCCTCCGCAGGCTCCTGGAGTTTTACGGCCCCCAACTACATAATTTCACCCCTGCTTCCATTTTACACATCGCCGGCTATGTTGCCCTTTGCGAGTTATTCCTGGGCTGCGAGGCTCATTTCGAGCTATGGAAAAGGTTATTTTGCCTTGTCCCTCGCACACAGAAGGGGTCACTTTATCAAGTGGGCGGAGCCGAAATATGGCGCATCGCCGAAACCGGATACCTGTCCGGTACTCCGAAGAAGATGTCCGAAGACTGGCCTTTGGAATGGTTTTATATGGAGGACATCCCCCTTCCGGGCCCTGTTCGGCAGGGTCTTCCTGAGTTCAGCAATGCTCCTCTGAAGAAACGCTGAAGTTGGCGCCCACGGAGCCCCCAGGAGGAAGACAATGGAGAAGTCCTTTACCTGATGAACCGGATTAAAGCGCTGGCTCAATCAGGATTGACAGTAATCGAGGTTATGTCAATATGCATAATGCGGGGAGTGCAACCACTTCAATATCAAGGGCACCCCTTGTGGTGTTTTAATGGGGAAGATGACGCCACCCGTTGCGGGCGTAAGGGTCCGGACAACCCTGCCGCTTTAGCAAAAAATTTGTCCGAATTGTTCAAGGGAGAGGAAGAGGAGTTCATCCACATCAAGCCACGTGATGGATTCTCCATGTACAACCCTCCAAGCTGGGTGAGTTATATCTCCTTACTCCGTTCTTCCCGCATTCTTTGTTGTAGGTACTCACCTTGCATTTTGCGGCAGGAACTGCGAAAAGCCATAAGGGAGGTCAGCAGCCCATCTCCATAACCAGAGGACCCTAACTGGGCCCCCGGTGCTGGACTCGAAGAAGATCCGGACATATTCGTGGAGCTGATAGACCGGCAGTTCTATCAATTAAGCTGTGATGACGCCATGGTGGCCATTATGGCCAACTATCCCGGACTGCTTCCTGCGTCGCACGTAAGAAAAACCAAAAATCCCAACTCCAAAAACTAGGATCCCCTTTTAGACACTTCACCTACCATATACATATGGTGTTTTTACAGGGAAGGCATTCGGGACGCCATGCCGAACCCGCAGCAACTCGCCAACAAGAGGCACCGAGGCCGGGCAGGCCAAAAAGGAAGGCGGTCAGGACGGAGACATCGACGCAGAGGTATGACAGAAAACCCCGCTCCGTGGTTCTCGTCTTTCTTGAAATGTAATGACGTCCATGTTTCTTCAACAGAAAAAACGCTCGCCGGAATATGTCCGGTGAGGCTGTCGATCATGCTTCCACCAGTCGGGCTCTAGGACCGGACATAGAGGCGGAAGCCGACATGGGGCGGACGCCGGATAGTCCCCCTATAGAGGATGCGGATAGGCTATCTGCTACACATTTATGAATCATAGGCGTCGCCGGGCCGTACTCCGCGACGCTTGCTTCTCACCAGAGGCATTTGATGCCTTCAATTCTAGAGAGGCGTACCTCCGTGCTGCTCAAAATGGTCTAGCCAGAGCCACGGACCAGTATGTAAAGGATGTAAGGGTAAGAAAATCTGACGATTATATGTATCAGTAGCCCCTGAGACTTGAAATAGTTAGCAGAACTGATTTAAGGATCATCTTATTGTGCAGGTTCTTACAGAGAAGAATAGTCGACTATCACAGGAGCTGGAGGAATGCAAGACCCAACTTCGGGCTGCTGTTGCCGCATTAAAGGAACCTAAAAAGTCCCCAGTTGGTAACATTTCTTTCAAAGAATGATAGGTAACATATAGCATGCGGCATGGCTGCATATCTAATAATAGATGTTGCAGATGAATCCGGAGAGAATCCAGAGGAGCAGCACGCCGTACGGCAGCTAAAGGCTGGCGAACGCGTGCTGACTGAGGTCAGGCGAGAGAAAAACAATCTCCAAGATGCCAATACCAAGCTGAGCATGGAACTGAAAGATGTTCGAGCCCAGCTTGCAGACTCCAAGAAGGAGAATAATCGGCTTCGATGCGGCATATTCAGTAAGTGCTTGAACGAACCCTTAATAAAGGGGACGGCAGAGAAGCCGGCTAACAGAGTTATGTCTGTAGGTATGCTGATGGGTCGTCCTGCGGAGGAGATGCCCGGGTCTGCGGTGATCTTCTATCCGAGCTCTCACAACTGCACGAACAAGTCCGGCAGGTGATGCAAGGTATTGCCCATGCGTTGTGGCCATCCGTCTCCCTGCCAGAAGGCGTTGGAGAGCTTGTGGAGAAACTCAAGGGAGCACGGCGGCGCTTCCGATTATGGAAGATATCTGCCTGCCGTCAAGGTGCCAGGGAAACCTGGGCCATGGTGAAGACGCGGTATACCAAGGCTGACCCAAATCACATGGCCGAGGTCGGACCTGTGGGGCCCGACGGGAAAGTGACCCCTGTTAGCTTAGTCTATGGGCAGGAAGAATTAGCCGCAAAGTATTCCCAACAAGATTGTAGGCTAGACCGCCTGTTGGATGGTATAGAAGAGGAATTTAGTCAGTCTACATGACTATGTAATTAAAGTGACATGTATAATGCCTTCTAGCCGGATTGTAGATCATTTGTCATGGCAGACCTTTTCGCTTCAACCTCGGGACCCGATAGTCCGGAGTGTATCCGAATACCCGCTCAGTTATATAAGAACCGGGGTATGCGTGGAGACCAGGCATAGGGGTCATTAGTGCTTGAACAGACAAGTGCCCAACTAGTTATGTTATATTACATGGGTAGTAAGAAACATCTTCAAGGGAGAATAGTTCTGTTAAGGGTTCCTTTCCCTGGGTACGCATGCCCTAAAGTGCATGTCCGGACTGTGAGAGGAAACACAGGCAAAAACATATGGGGGCATATGTGGAAAATAAATAAAAATCATCTTTTGTTCACCGACCGAATATTCCCTTAAGTACGCTAGCTTTCGGCTTCACGCAATGTGAGGTACACATCCGGCTGACCCGGCAGTAACAATCGAAGAGGTGCTCCCCTTATGCCCTAGCCAAATTAACGGGAACGTAGGGCATAAATACAAGAGCCAGGCAACCCAGCTTGGGCAAAACTTAAGTCATATCGATGCATATAATGGTGAAGAAAAGGTACATGTGGAAGAATAACACATGTGCTGGGCATGAAGCCCAGATGGATAATTAAGCTTCTGTGTAAGAAGCCCCCAGGTATAATGAGCGCAGTTAGCGCATTTATAATGTGCAAGAGAGGCACAAGTTGGCCCTTGAAGGCCTTGAGAAAGAATAAAAGAAAGAAAGAGAAAAAAGATAGATAATATATATTCAAAAAAACGACAGAGGAAGGAGACAAACATAGAGTCCGGCGCTAGGCGTAGAATCTTCGGAGCCTGGCTGTGTTCCATGGGTTCGGCTCCAGTCGATTATTCGATGCATCCCGTAGACGGTACGCTCCACCAGTCAGAACTTGGTCGATAATGAAGGGACCTTCCTATTTGGGCTCAAGCTTGGACTTTTTCTTCTCCGGCAGGCGTAGAACTAACTCGCCAACGTTATAAGTTTTGGCCCGTACTTCTCTGCTTTGGTATCTGCGAGCCTGTTGCTGATAAAATGCGGAACGGGCTTTTGCCACATCGCGCTCCTCCTCCAGGGTGTCCAGACTGTCCTGCCGATCGAGCTCGGCTTCTCTTTCTTCGTACATGCGCACTCGAGGTGAGTCATGAATTATGTCGCAGGGCAGGACTGCCTCTGCGCCGTACACCATAAAGAAGGGTGTATATCCGGTACTACGATTCGGCGTGGTCTGCAGCCCCAGAGTATGGAGTCGAGCTCCTCTACCCAGTGCATGTTAGACTCCATTAAGGACCACACTAATCTGGGTTTAATGCCGCTCATGATAAGACCATTTGCTCGCTCAACTTGGTCATTGGTTTGTGGGTGATAGACAGAAGCATAGTCGAGCTTGATGCCCATGTTGCTGCACCAGAGTTTTACCTCATCGGCCGTGATGTTCGTGCCGTTGTCAGTGATGATGCTGTGGGGGACGCCATAACGGTGTACAACCCCAGATATGAAGTCTATCACTGGTCCAGATTCGGCTGTTTTAACAGGTTTGGCTTCTATCCATTTGGTGAATTTGTCCACCATGACCAGTAAGTATTTTTTCTTGTGGGTTCCCCCCTTAAGGGGTCCGTCCATGTCAAGTCCCCAGACCGCGAAGGGCCAGGTAATGGGGATTGTTTGGAGGGCGGTGGGTGGTATATGGCTTTGGTTTGCAAAAAGCTGGCAACCGATGCAGCGTTGGACCAAGTCATGTGCGTCTGCCTGGGTCGTCGGCCAATAAAAACCTGTACGCAAGGCCTTGCTTACAAGGGCATGGGCTGCGGCGTGGTGGCCGCCGAGTCCGGCGTGAATTTCTGCCTAAAGCTTCCGCCCTTCCTCTTCGGAGATGCACCTTTGAAGGACTCCAGTAGTGATTTTCTTATATAGCTCTCCCTCATGGACCCTGTAGGCTTTAGATCGCCGCACTATGCAGCGTGCCTCATTTTGGTCCTCGGGAAGTTCCTGCCTAGTTAGGTAGGCCAAGAATGGTTCTTTCCACGGGGCGATGACGGCCATTATTACGTGGGCTGAAGGTGTTATTTCGGTGGCAGAGCCTTCGATTATGTCAGAGTGTTCGGTATCAGGCGTTTTGGCTAGGTCCGGACTATTGTTACCAGTGTCCCCTTCCCATACCACCGATGGCTTAAACAACCTCTCCAAAAAGATGTTTGGGGGGACCGCGTCGCGTTTTGCACTGATGCGGGCGAGGATATCCGCCGCCTGATTGTTTTCCCGAGCCACATGGTGAAATTCGAGCCCCTCAAATCGAGCTGCCATCTTTAGGACGGCGTTTCGATAGGCCACCATCTTCGGATCCTTGGCGTCGAAGTCTCCATATATTTGGGATATTGCGAGGTTTGAATCCCCACGCACCTCTAGGCGTTGAATGCCCATGGAGACTACCATCCGAAGACCATTCAATAGAGCTTCGTATTCGGCTGCGTTGTTGGAGTCTGTATATAGTATCTGCAGTACGTACTGAACGGTATCTCCGGTTGGGGACGTCGGGACGATGGCAGCCCCTAGACCAGCCAGCATTTTAGAGCCGTCGAAGTGCATGATCCAATTGGAGTATGCACCGTACTCTTTAGGGAGTTCGGCCTCCGTCCATTCGGCGACAAAGTCGGCCAATACTTGCGATTTAATGGCTCGCCGAGGTTTGTATGTTATGTCAAACGGGAGGAGCTCAATGGCCCATTTGGCAATCCGGCTCATAGCGTCGCAGTTGTTTATAATATCATTAAGTGGCACTTCCGAGGCTACTGTAACCGAACACTCCTGAAAGTAGTGTCGCAGCTTCCGGGATGCCATGAATACCGCATAGGCTATCTTTTGGTAATGTGGGTACCGTGATTTGCATGGAGTGAGGACGGTGGATACATAGTATACCGGCTTTTGAAGAGGGAATTTATGTCCGTCAGCTTCTCGTTCGACGACGAGCACTGCGCTTACAACTTGATGAGTTGCCACAATGTACAACAACATTGGTTCAGCAATGTTTGGCGCGGCCAGGATTGGGTTGGTTGCCAGTATGGCTTTTATTTCTTCCAATCCGGCTATGGCGGCATCCGTCCACTCAAAGTGTTCGGTGCGCCGAAGGAGGCGATAAAGGGGTAATGCCTTTTCTCCTAAGCAGGAGATAAAGCGGCTTAGAGCCGCCACACATCCAGTTAATTTCTGGATTTGCTTGAGGTCTGTTGGGGTAGTCAACTGTGACAAAGCTCGAATTTTGGCCGGATTAGCTTCAATTCCTCTATTGGAGACAATGAAACCCAGGAGCTTTCCGGCTGGCACGCTGAAAATGCATTTTTCCGGATTGAGCTTGATGTCGTATGTTCGGAGGTTGTCGAATGTGAGCCTCAAGTCATCTATTAGAGAGTCGACGTATTTGGTTTTGACGACCACATCATCTACGTATGCCTCTACTGTTTTGCCGATCTGTTTCTCCAGACATGTCTGGATCATGCGCTGATATGTTGCGCCAGCGTTTTTGAGCCCAAAAGGCACTGTGTTGAAACAGAAGGGGCTGTATGGTGTGATAAATGCCGTTGCGACTTGGTCGGACTCCGCCATCTTGATTTGGTGGTAGTTGGAGTATGCGTCGAGGAAACACAATGACTCGTGTCCTGCGGTAGCATCGATAATTTGATCGATGCGGGGGAGGGGGAAGGGATCCTTGGGCAAGCCTTGTTGAGGTCCTTGAAATCAACACACAGGCACCAGGATTTGTCCTTCTTTGGTACCATCACCAGGTTTGCTAGCCAGTACGAGTGTTTTATTTCTCTAATGAATCCGGCCTCCAATAACTTGGCTAGTTCCTCTCCCATAGCATGTCTCTTAGGTTCAGAAAAACGCCGAAGAGCTTGCTTGACCGGCTTGAATTCCTTTAGGATATTGAGGCTGTGCTCGGCCAGCCTGCGTGGGATTCCTGGCATGTCTGAGGGGTGCCACGCGAATATGTCCCAATTCTCGCGCAGGAACTCTCGTAGTGCGGCGTCCACGACGGGGTCTAACTGTGCCCCGATGGAGGCTGCTTTTGTAGGGTCCGTTGGGTGGACTTGGAATTTGACTATTTCGTCCGCTGGTTTAAAAGAGGTGGACTTGGATCTCTTGTCAAGTATTACATCGTCCGTGTCCACCGTGGAGCGTAGCGCAGTTATTTCCTCGGCCGCGAGGGCTTCGGATAATGCCTCGAGGGCCGATGTGGCTATTTTGTTTTCGGCGCGGAGTGTTGTGTCCGGATGACTAGCAAGAGTGATGATTCTGTTGGGCCCGGGCATTTTGAGCTTCATGTACCCATAATGGGGTATGGCTTGGAAGATCGTGAACGCCTCCCGTCCTAAAAGGGCGTGGTATCCACTACTGAACGGGGCCACTTGGAATGTAATTTATTTGGACCTATAGTTCTCCGGTGTGTCGAATACCACATCTAGTGTGATTTTCCCAGCACAGCATGCTTCCCTACTGGGGATGATTCCTCTGAAGGTTGTGCTGCTTTGCTCAATGCGGTTCCAGTCTATTTCCATTTTTTGAAGAGTTTCCTCATAGATGAGGTTTAATCCACTGCCGCCGTCCATGATTACTTTGGTGAGTCGAAAGACGTCCACAATTGGACTGAGGACCAGTGCAGCTGGTGCTCGGGCAGTTCTGAATTTAGGTTCGTCACTGGCATTGAAGGTAATAGTCGTGTCACTCCCTGGATTCATTGCTGCTATGTGGCAGATTTCGGCGAAGCTGCGGAGTGTTCGCTTGCTTCTATTATTTGATGCGAAGGTTTCAAAAACTGTTAATAACGTATTGTTATCCACGGGATGGTGCACTATGGCATTTGGGATAAGAAGATCCTCACCACTTTTGGCCACCTGCCGGAGTATCCAACATGCTCTAAGGTTGTGCATTGGTATGGTATCTGCTGTGCTATGAATTTTGCAGGGTCCGTTAAGCCATCCCTCCAATACGGTTCCATGCCCTATAGAGGGTTTTTCTTTCTTTGTAACTAACTCGGGTGTCTTATGATAGTGCACCCTTTTACTTCGGACTGGGTGTATATTCTCAGCCGAATTATCCCAAAATTTCGTTTTGGTTTTCCAAGCGCTTTCCATTGCACAGTACTTTCATACTATGGACGGAAAGTCAGCGAAGCGTGATATGTCACGGCGACTTAAGGCGTTAAGGATTCCCTTGTCCATGCAATTATTGCAGAAAAATGAGACTGTGTCTTCCTCGCGATAGTCCCTAACCTTGTTCATCACAAGGAGGAATCTGGCCCAATAATGATGTACTGTTTCATGGGGCTCTTGCCTGATGTGGGAAATATCGTTTATGTCTGGGTGGGTGGGTGGAATTGAGTCCGAACTGAAGGAAATATGCCCTAGAGGCACTAATAAAGTTATTATTTATTTCCTTGTATCATGATAAATGTTTATTATTCATGGTAGAATTGTATTAACCGGAAACATAATACATGTGTGAATACATAGACAAACAGAGTGTCACTAGTATGCCTCTACTTGACTAGCTCGTTGATCAAAGATGGTTATGTTTCCTAACCATAGACATGAGTTGTTATTTGGTTAACGGGATCACATCATTAGGAGAATGATGTGATTGACTTGACCCATTCCATTAGCTTAGCACTTGATCGTTTAGTTTGTTGCTATTGCTTTCTTCATAACTTATATATGTTCCTATGACTATGAGATTATGCAACTCCCATTTACCGGAGGAACACTTTGTGTTCTACCAAACGTCACAACGTAACTGGGTGATTATAAAGGTGCTCTACAGGTGTCTCCGAAGGTATATGTTGGGTTGGCGTATTTCGAGATTAGGATTTGTCACTCCGATTGTCGGAGAGGTATCTCTGGGCCCTCTCGGTAATGCACATCACTCAAGCCTTGCAAGCATTGCAACTAATAAGTTAGTTGCGAGATGATATATTACGGAACGAGTAAAGAGACTTGCTCGTAACGAGATTGAACTAGGTATTGAGATTCCGACGATCGAATCTTGGGCAAGTAACATACCGATGACAAAAAGAACAACGTATATTGTTATGCGGTCTGACTGATAAAGACCTTCATAGAATATGTAGGAGCCAATATGAGCATCCAGGTTCCGCTATTGGTTATTGACCGGAGACGTGTCTCGGTCATGTCTACATAGTTCTCGAACCCGTAGGGTCCGCACGCTTAAAGTTCGGTGACGATCATAATTAGGGTTTTTGTGTTTTGATGTACCGAAGGTTGTTCGGTGTCCCGGATGTGATCACAGACATGACGAGGAGTCTCGAAATGGTCGAAACATAAAGATTGATATATTGGAAGCCTATATTTGGATATCAGAAACGTTCCGGGTGAAATCGGGATTTCACCGGAGTACCGGGGGGTTACCGGAACCCCCCCCCCCCGAGGGTTATTGGGCCTACATGGGCCCTAAGGGAGAAGAGGAGGGCCGGCCAGGGCAGGCCGCACGCCCCCTCCCCCCTGGTCCGAATAGGACAAGGAAGGGGGGCGGCGCCCCCCTTTCCTCTTTCTCCCTTCCCCCTTCCTTTTCCAACAAGGCAAGAGGGGGGAGTCCTACTCCCGGTGGGAGTAGGACTCCTCCAGGCGCACCCCTTGGGCCGACCGCCCCTCCCCCTCTCCCTCCTTTATATACGGGGGCAAGGGGGCACCCCATGACACACAAGTTGATCTTCGTGATCATTCCTTAGCCGTGTGCGGTGCCCCCTTCCACCATATTCCACCTCGGTCATATCGTAGCGGTGCTTAGGCGAAGCCCTGCGTCGGTAGAACATCATCACCGTCATCACGCCGTCGTGCTGACGAAACTCTCCCTCAACACTTTGCTGGATTGGAGCTCGAGGGACGTCACCGAGTTGAACGTGTGCAGAACTCGAAGGTGCCGTACATTCGGTACTTGGATCGGTCGGATCGAGAAGATGTACGACTACTTCCTCTACGTTGTGTCAACGCTTCCATTGCCGGTCTACGAGGGTACGTAGACAACACTCTCCCCTCTCGTTGCTATGCATCACCATGATCTTGCGTGTGCGTAGGAATTTTTTTGAAATTACTACGTTCCCCTACACGAACCCCTACCCAATCTGAGACCCAGGGGCCGAGGTGTTTCCAATATTGGAATTTCGGGTTCCGATATGTTGCCCGATAAGTCTGGCCCGCTGCCTGACTCTAGGTTCAGGGCTTGGGTGATGTCCTCCCGTAAAAGGGTATCCGGCTCGGAGAGCTCAATAACCCGGACATAGTTAGTCCTCAAGATATGGTCAAGACATGATGCTAAATTTTATTGTATGAGATGATCATGTTTTTTAACCGAGTTATCGGCAACTGGCAGGAGCCATATGGTTGTCGCTTTATTGTATGCAATACAATCGCGTTGTAATGCTTTACTTTATCACTAAGTGGTAGCGATAGTTGTACAAGCATACGATTGGCGAGACAACAACGATGCTACGATGGAGATCAAGGTGTCGCGCCGGTGACGATGGTGATCATGACGGTACTTTGGAGATGGAGATCACAAGTACAAGATGATGATGGCCATATCATATCACTTATATTGATTGCCTGTGATGTTTATCTTTTATGCATCTTATCTTGCTTTGATTGACGGTAGCATTATAAGATGATCCCTCACTAAATTATCAAAGTATAAGTGTTCTCCCTGAGTATGCACCGTTGCGAAAGTTCTTCGTGCTGAGACACCACGTGATGATCGGGTGTGATAGGCTCTACATTCAAATACAATGGGTGCAAAACAGTTGCACACGCGGAATACTCAGGTTAAACTTGACGAGCCTAGCATATAATAGATATGGCCTCGGAACACGGAGACCGAAAGGTCGAGCGTGAATCTTATAGTAGATATGATCAACATATTGATGTTCACCATTGATACTACTCCATCTCATGTGATGATCGGACATGGTTTAGTTGATTTGGATCACGTGATCACTTAGAGGATTAGAGGGATATCTTTCTAAGTGGGAGTTCTTCAGTAATATGATTAATTGAACTTAAATTTATCATGAACTTAGTACCTGATAGTATCTTGCTTCTCTATGCTTAATTGTAGATAGATGGCTCGTGTTGTTGTTCCGTTGAATTTTAATGCGTTCCTTGAGAAAGCAAAGTTGAAAGATGATGGTAGCAATTACACGGACTGGGTCCATAACTTGAGGATTATCCTCATTGCTGCACAGAAGAATTACGTCCTGGAAGCACCGCTAAGTGCCAAGCCTGCTGCAGGAGCAACACCAGATGTTATGAACGTCTGGCAGAGCAAAGCTGATGACTACTCGATAGTTCAGTGTGCCATGCTTTACGGCTTAGAACCGGGTCTTCAACGATGTTTTGAACGTCATGGAGCATATGAGATGTTCCAGGAGTTGAAGTTAATATTTCAAGAAAATGCCTGGATTGGGAGATATGAAGTCTCCAATAAGTTCTATAGCTGCATGATGGAGGAGAATAGTTCTGTCAGTGAACATATACTCAAAATGTCTGGGTATCATAATCACTTGACTCAACTGGGGATAATCTTCCTGTTGATAGTGTCATTGACAGAGTTCTTCAATCACTGCCACCAAGCTACAAAAGCTTCGTGATGAACTATAATATGCAAGGGATGAATAAGACTATTCCTCAGCTCTTCGCGATGCTAAAAGCCGCGGAGGTAGAAATCAAGAAGGAGCATCAAGTGTTGATGGTCAATAAGACCACCAGTTTCAAGAAAAAGGGCAAAGGGAAGAAGAAAGGGAACTTCAAGAAGAACAGCAAACAAGTTGCTGCTCAGGAGAAGAAACCCAAGTCTGGACCTAAGCCTGAGACTGAGTGCTTCTACTGCAAGCAGACTGGTCACTGGAAGCGGAACTGCCCCAAGTATTTGGCGGATAAGAAGGATGGCAAAGTGAACAAAGGTATATGTGATATACATATTATTGATGTGTACCTTACTAATGCTCGCAGTAGCACCTGGGTATTTGATACTGGTTCTGTTGCTAACATTTGCAACTCGAAACAGGGGCTACGGATTAAGCGAAGATTGGCTAAGGACGAGGTGACGATGCGCGTGGGAAATGGTTCCAAAGTCGATGTGATCGCGGTCGGCATGCTACCTCTACATCTACCTTCGGGATTAGTATTAGACCTAAATAATTGTTATTTGGTGCCAGCGTTGAGCATGAACATTATATCTGGATCTTTTTTGATGCGAGACGGCTATTCATTTAAATCAGAGAATAATGGTTGTTCTATTTATATGAGTAATATCTTTATGGTCATGCACCCTTGAAGAGTGGTCTATTTTTGATGAATCTCGATAGTAGTGATACACCTATTCATAATGTTGAAATCAAAAGATGCAGAATTGATAATGATAGTGCAACTTATTTGTGGCACTGCCGTTTAGGTCATATCGGTGTAAAGTGCATGACGAAACTCCATACTGATGGACTTTTGGAACCACTTGATTATGAATCACTTGGTACTTGCGAACCGTGCCTCATGGGTAAGATGACTAAAACGCCATTCTCCGGTACTATGGAGAGAGCAACGGATTTGTTGGAAATCATACATATAGATGTATGTGGTCCAATGAATGTTGAGGCTCCTGGCGGATATCGTTATTTTCTCACCTTCACAGATGATTTAAGCAGATATAGGTATATCTACTTAATGAAACATATGTCTGAAACATTTGAAAAGTTCAAAGAATTTCAGAGTGAAGTTGAAAATCATCGTAACAAGAAAATAAAAGTTTCTACGATCTGATCGTGGAGGAGAATATTTGAGTTACGAGTTTGGTCTACATTTGAAACAATGCGGAATAGTTTCGCAACTCATGCCACCTGGAACACCACAGCGTAATGGTGTGTCCGAACGTCGTAATCGTACTTTATTAGATATGGTGTGATCTATGATGTCTCTTACTGATTTACCGCTATCGTTTTGGGGTTATGCTTTAGAGACGGCTGCATTCACGTTAAATCGGACACCATCGAAATCCGTTGAGACGACGCCTTATGAACTGTGGTTTGGCAAGAAACCAAAGTTGTCGTTTCTGAAAGTTTGGGGCTGCGATGCTTATGTGAAAAAGCTTCAACCTGATAAGCTCGAACCCAAATCGGAGAAATGTGTCTTCATAGGATACCCAAAGGAGACTGTTGGGTACACCTTCTATCACAGATCCGAAGGCAAAACTTTTGTTGCTAAATTCGGAGTTTTTCTAGAGAAGGAGTTTCTCTCGAAAGAAGTGAGTGGGAGAAAAGTAGAACTTGATGAGGTAACTGTACCTGCTCCCTTATTGGAAAGTAGTACATCATAGAAACCGGTTTCTGTGACACCTACACCAATTAGTGAGGAAGCTAATGATAATGATCATGAAACTTCAGATCAAGTTACTACCGAACCTCGTAGATCAACCAGAGTAAGATCCGCACCAGAGTGGTACGGTAATCTTGTTCTGGAAGTCATGCTACTAGATCATGATGAACCTACGAACTATGAAGAAGTGATGGTGAGCCCAGATTCCACAAAATGTCTAGAAGCCATGAAATCTGAGATGGGGTCCATGTATGAGAACAAAGTGTGGACTTTGGTTGACTTTCCCGTTGATCAGCAAGCAATTGAGAATAAATGGATCTTCAAGAAGAAGACTGACGTTGACGGTAATGTTACTGTCTACAAAGCTCGACTTGTTGCGAAAGGTTTTCGACCAGTTCAAGGGATTGACTACGATGAGACCTTCTCACCCGTAGCGATGCTTAAGTCTGTCCGAATCATGTTAGCAATTGCCGCATTTTATGATTATGAAATTTGGCAAATGGATGTCAAAACTGCATTCCTGAATGGATTTCTGGAAGAAGAGTTGTATACGATGCAACCAGAAGGTTTTATCGATCCAAAGGGAGCTAAGAAAGTGTGCAAGCTCCAGCGATCCATTTATGGACTGGTGCAAGCCTCTTGGAGTTGGAATAAACGCTTTGATAGTGTGATCAAAGCATTTGGTTTTATACAGACTTTTGGAGAAGCCTGTATTTACAAGAAAGTGAGTGGGAGCTCTGTAGCATTTCTGATATTATGTGGATGACATATTATTGATTGGAAATGATATAGAATTTCTGGATAGCATAAAGGGATACTTGAATAAGAGTTTTTCAATGAAAGACCTCGGTGAAGTTGCTTACATATTGGGCATTAAGATCTATAGAGATAGATCAAGACGCTTAATTGGACTTTCACAAAGCACATACCTTGACAAAGTTTTGAAAGGGTTCTTGCCTGTGTTACAAGGTGTGAAGTTGAGTAAGACTCAATGTCCGACCACTGCAGAAGATAGAGATAAAATGAAAGATGTTCCCTATGCTTCAGCCATAGGCTCTATCATGTATGCAATGCTGTGTACCAGACCTGATGTGTGCCTTGCTATAAGTCTAGCAGGGAGGTACCAAAGTAATCCAGGAGTGGATCACTGGACAGTGCTCAAGAACATCATGAAGTACCTGAAAAGAACTAAGGATATGTTTCTCGTATATGGAGGTGACAAAGAGCTCATCGTAAATGGTTACGTTGATGCAAGCTTTGACACTGATCCGGACGATTCTAAATCGCAAACCGGATACGTGTTTACATTAAACGGTGGAGCTGTCAGTTGGTGCAGTTCTAAACAAAACGTCGTGGCGGGATCTACATGCGAAGCGGAGTACATAGCTGCTTCGGAAGCAGCAAATGAAGGAGTCTGGATGAAGGAGTTCATATCCGATCTAGGTGTCATACTTAGTGCATCGGGTCCAATGAAAATCTTTTGTGACAATATTGGTGTAATTGCCTCGGCAAAGGAATCCAGATTTCACAAGAGAACCAAGCACATCAAGAGATGCTTCAATTCCATTCGGGATTTAGTCCAAGTGGGAGACATAGAAATTTGCAAGATACATACGGATCTGAATGTAGCAGACCCGCTGACTAAGCCTCTTCCACGAGCAAAACATGATCACCACCAAGGCTCCATGGGTGTTTGAATCATTACTGTGTAATCTAGATTATTGACTCTAGTGCAAGTGGGAGACTGAAGGAAATATGCCCTAGAGGCAATAATAAAGTTATTATTTATTTCCTTGTATCATGATAAATGTTTATTATTCATGCTAGAATTGTATTAACTGGAAACATAATACATGTGTGAATACATAGACAAACAGAGTGTCACTAGTATGCCTCTACTTGACTAGCTCGTTGATCAAAGATGGTTATGTTTCCTAACCATAGACATGAGTTGTTATTTGGTTAACGGGATCACGTCATTAGGAGAATGATGTGATTGACTTGACCCATTCCATTAGCTTAGCACTTGATCGTTTAGTTTGTTGCTATTGCTTTCTTTATAACTTATATATGTTCGTATGACTATGAGATTATGCAACTCCCGTTTACTGGAGGAACACTTTGTGTGCTACCAAACGTCACAACGTAACTGGGTGATTATAAAGGTGCTCTACAGGTGTCTCCGAAGGTATTTGTTGGGTTGGCGTATTTCGAGATTAGGATTTGTCACTCCGATTGTCGGTGACGTATCTCTAGGCCCTCTCGGTAATGCACACCACTCAAGCCTTGCAAGCATTGCAACTAATAAGTTAGTTGCGGGATGATGTATTACGGAACGAGTAAAGAGACTTGCCGGTAACGAGATTGAACTAGGTATTGAGATACCGACGATCGAATCTCAGGCAAGTAACATACCGATGACAAAAGGAACAACGTAATTGTTATGCGGTCCGATTGATAAAAATCTTCGTAGAATATGTAGGAGCCAATATGAGAATCCAGGTTCCGCTATTGGTTATTGACCGGAGACGTGTCTCGGTCATGTCTACATAGTTCTCGAACCCGTAGGGTCCGCACGCTTAAAGTTCGGTGACGATCATAATTAGGGTTTTTGTGTTTTGATGTACCGAAGGTTGTTCTGTGTCCCGGATGTGATCACGGACATGATGAGGAGTCTCGAAATGGTCGAAACATAAAGATTGATATATTGGAAGCCTATATTTGGATATCAGAAACGTTCCGGGTGAAATCGGGATTTCACCGGAGTACCGTGGGGTTACCGGAACCCCCCCCCCCGAGGGTTATTGGGCCTACATGGGCCCTAAGGGAGAAGAGGAGGGCCGGCCAGGGCAGGCCGCACGCCCCCTCCCCCCTAGTCCGAATAGGACAAGGAAGGGGGGCGGCGCCCCCCTTTCCTCTTTCTCCCTTCCCCCTTCCTTTTCCAACAAGGCAAGAGGGACTCCTCCAGGCGCACCCCTTGGGCTGGCCGCACCTCCCCCTCTCCCTCCTTTATATACGGGGGCAAGGGGGCACCCCATGACACACAAGTTGATCTTCGTGATCATTCCTTAGCCGTGTGCGGTGCCCCCTTCCACCATATTCGACCTCGGTCATATCGTAGCGGTGCTTAGGCGAAGCCCTGCGTCAGTAGAACATCATCACCGTCATCACGCCGTCGTGCTGACGAAACTCTCCCTCAACACTTTGCTGGATCGGAGCTCGAGGGACGTCACCGAGTTGAACGTGTGCAGAACTAGAGGTGCCGTACGTTCGGTACTTGGATCAGTCGGATCGAGAAGACGTACGACTACTTCCTCTATGTTGTGTCAACGCTTCCGTTGCCGGTCTATGAGGGTACGTAGACAACACTCTCCCCTCTCGTTACTATGCATCACCATGATCTTGCATGTGCATAGGAAATTTTTTGAAATTACTACGTTCCCCTACATGAACCCCTACCCAATCTGAGACCCAGGGGCCGAGGTGTTTCCAATATTGGAATTTCGGGTTCCGGTATGTTGCCTGATAAGTCTAGCCCGCTGCCTGACTCTAGGTTCAGGGCTTGGGTGATGTCCTCCCATAAAAGGGTATCTGGCTCGGAGAGCTCAAGAATTCGGACATAGTTAGTCCTCAAGATTGAAGAGGAATCGCCACATTGTTCCTCCACCACCGCAAAATGGTGGGTGACCGGTGGAGAGTTAATCTCCCTTTGATAGGGTTTAAGCCCAATTCGATCATAGTCCATAGCGACTCCCAAGGCGGCGATGCAATCCAAGAGCTCGTTTAGGGAAGAGAGCTCCATTGGATCCATCTGCTCGGCGAATTCCGAGCCGATGTGGAGGTTGTTTTCGATGACTCGAGAAGTCATCATCGGGGTAGCAGCCGAACGGGCGGTCATGATGAAACTGCCTAGCCGAAGAGTTTGGCCGACAGCCAGGGCTCCCCTGGCGGTGATGTTGTTCTTAACAACGAGACGAGGCATCCTTCCTTATGGTGACGGCACAGAGGAACTCTCAATGAAAGCACCAATGTCGGTGTCAAAACCGGCGGATCTCGGGTAGGGGGTCCCGAAATGTGCGTCTAAGGCGGATGGTAACAGGAGGCAGGGGACACGATGTTTTACCCAGGTTTGGTCCCTCTTGATGGAGGTAAAACCCTACGTCCTGCTTGATTATTCTTGATAATATGAGTAATACAAGAGTTGATCTACCATGAGGTTGAAGAGGCTAAACCCTAAAAGCTAGCCTATGGTATGATTGTATGTTGTCCTACGGACTAAAACCCTCCGGTTTATATAGACACCGGAGGGGGCTAGGGTTACACAAGGTCGGTTACAAAGGAGGAGATATACATATCCGTATTGCCTAGCTTGCCTTCCACCCCAAGTAGAGTTCCATCCGGACACGGGACGAAGTCTTCAATATTGAATCTTCATAGTCCAACAGTTCGGCCAAAGGATATAGTCCGGCTGTCCGGAGACCCCCTAATCCAGGACTCCCTCAGCGATGGTGACGTTCACCAACAACTTGTCTGCCTGGAAAGTTCGGGTGACAAAAGCGATTGCGAAGAATGAACCATGGTCCAAGATTCATGCTGACAATCCGTCAATAACGGAAGAGGACTTTGCAAAATTCAAGGATAATTGCACTAAAGAAAGTGTCAAGGCAAAGTCGGAGAAAATGAAGGCGCTCCAGGCCAGGAACATGCCTCCCTACCACCTCGAAAGCCGTGGTTACAAGGGGAAGAGGCCCGTATGGGCCAAGGAGGTCGCCGAATGTGAAATTCACAGAAGCTCAGACCCCTTGGAGGAGTTCACCAACACGTTGGAGCATGACTGGATCAGGGCCCGCTACAAGTGGGACAAAGAAAAAAAAGATCTTTTACACGGACCCGAAGACGAGGGAGTTCATGAGACTTCTGGTAATTGTTATGTTACCACATTATCATATTAGCTTCCAATCAATTCGACTGCAAGTTTTCTCACATTATTAAACCATCCACGTTCCTTTTGCAGAAAGAGCAGCACCAAAAGGCAGCCGAAAGCAATGAGTCATCACAGTCATCGGCGAGGCCAAGTGGGACACCCCATTCAACCGGTCCCTAAACATACTGAAAAAGGTCACGGCGGGCAAGCCGTCATCCTATGGACGTGTGCACGGCGTTGAAGATGGCACCTCGTGGAAGACGTGCTATCTCGAGGAGCTAGAGGAAAGAAGGAAGAGATGGTCGGTCGTCACTTAGCAAAGCATCGACAAGAAGGTCGTGATTGCGGTGAATAAGACCAGAGCTGAGACCAAAGAAGAGTTGCTCGAGGCCGTCAGTCCAGCGGTCACTGACGCGATGGTCAGCTTGATGCTGGCACTTTGAGTATTCACGAAGAACAATCCAAATGCACATCCGAAGGACTTTCCCATTCCCAGCTTTGTCGGGAGCAATTCGGCGAACACCAAAGCACCACACCTTATCAAGCAACTGCAAAAGGTCCCACTCCTATTCATAGCAGCCCGACCTCCATCTCTTGCATGCTCGGTGGGCCTTCATCATTGGCTGAGCTCGACGCCCTCACGGTAATTACACGTCATACCCTTTTCACCAGCATGTCTATAGTCTTTCGTTTCAGTTGCCTTTCGGATGTTTGACATCGCAGACATGTCTCCTTCGTAGGCCGATGACACCCCGTGCACCCTACTCTACGACATCAAGGGCTAGAAGGTGGCCATGGGAAAGGCAACGATCATGAAGCTGAAGGACTAGATGTTCCACAACCGAGAGATGCCCGATTGCGTCTTCAAGGTTAACGTGGCCAGTGTCTTTGCGGGCTTCGAGGAATTGCCTCCTCCGGTACCAGTCAATGACGACGAGACCCCTAAGATGATTGGCGCATGCAAGAGTTGGTTCTTGCCTTCGCCGAAGTCTCTTCTTCGTCTCGAGGCACCCAGTATCACGCCAACGCCACCTTCTCAAGAAGGTATGAACACCACCCCACCTACCACATTACCTGCACCTGTTGTGGCAAGTGATAGAGGATGACACAAGGGAGAGCCTCCATTATTGCGAGATGATGTAGCCCCCATTGTTAAAGAAGCAAATGTTGATGATGATGATGACCCAAACAAGTATTTTAATACCGCCTATGATGATGGAGGATTGATGGATCAGGACGGTGAAGACTCAGGCTATGAGCATGGAAATGATGACTTGATGCTGCCTGATTTGCCGTAGCCGGAACATCCTAAGGAGGAATGCAAAAAGTATCTCTTCAAGCGATCCTCGCAGGAGACGCCTCCAGATGCCGCCTATACCCAGCAACCCCCTGAGGCCTGTCCACTGATTAGCCCGGCGACACTAGGGGTGGTGGTTAGGGAAGGTATGGTGGGCTTAGTACCGCCACCCGCCAAGAAGCAAAGGAGGAGACCGGACAAGAAAGGCCCTAAAGGCGCCAGAGCTGCTTCAAGCAGCCAGCCGCCTCTGAAGCCCCGGGTGGTAGACAAAATACCTGTCCAAGGTGCAAAGCGCTTCCATGTCGCCGGCGAGCCGATCCTACGTGCCGAAGTGCTACAACACCTACTGAACAATGATCTAAGGAGACTGCATGAAGATGTGTTGGCCAGAGAGAAAAGCCTTCTGGGCGCGGAAAAACCAGGATACCCACTTTACGCGGCTCAGGTGCTTCCTGGGAAGTTGTACGTCGAGAGATGTCCCGTGAACAAGTTCATCCTGTGATTTGACTACATCAACGACATGTTCCACATGACCAAGTTGGATTTCCAGTTCATTCGCATGTATGCGCTATATCTGAACTACTTCATCAGGGTCGAGAAAATCAAATATATCTACGTCACGGACCCGTTCTATATGCACGAGAGCTTCTTGGCAGTTTGCAAAGAGCACCGTGACTATGCGAGAAAGTACCTCGGCGAATTCATGATCGCTAATAAGGACAAGGAAGTGATTCTCTTGCCTTATCATCCCACGTAAGTCATCCGCACATATCCTTTCATAAGTGTTAATCATTCCTTTGTAGCATGGAGGCTAATTTGAGGTGTACTCAGTTTGCGCAGTGGGGGGGGGCGCCATCCTCATTGTTCTGTCCCCGGAATACTCCCATGTGATGTACTTGGACTCATCGAAGAACCTCAGGAAAAAGGATTACAAGCACATAAAGACTGTTCTCGATAGTTCCTTGTTAACCTTCAGCCTGTCCGGTGGATATATCAAGGTGAAAATGTACAGGAATCGCGAGCTGGCTTTCGGTCATAAGATCGACTTCTGCTGCATCTAGCAACCGCACACCAGTATGGCTGATGGATTCTACCTCATGCATCACCTGCTTGTGTACAGAAGGGATAATCAATGCCTTCGCATGTCACCTACTACTAACCATGCCGAGATTGTCAGCTGGGCCACAAGCATAGGAATGACACAGGATCATCAAATCAGAGCTGAGTTTTATCATGTATAGTGTGAACTTGTCCAAGTGATCATGAAGCAGGTCCTCGAACCAACAGGGATGTTTTCCCATGGGCCAATCACGTGGGAAGATGTCTGAGCACTGCTACTCGCTCAGCGTCTGGACCTTAAGCCTTTCAAGAAGCTCGGGTGCTTCCTCCCCGACTATGAAGATTGGACCGCCGACATGGAGGACTGATTTTTGATGACAATGTGTCACTACTGTCTTTCTATGGCACAACTTTGAATTTGTGCACGGTGAAACTATGTGATGTAACTAAACCATGGTCCTGAACTAGCGTAGATCGCTCTAGTTAATTAGTTCGGGTATGAGGAACTTCATCATTTATGTTTACTATTGGTTGCTTGTATTTTTCTAATTATGCCGCTTTGTTTTCTTAAGTACATTATGTTGCACATTATCGTTCAATTCATCAACTCGCGATGTAGGTACATAGATCATAGATGGCACAGTGCTACTACGTCATGTACATTGGGAGGGTTCCAGGAGTCTAGGACCACTGGCCAGCCGCTCAGGCCCAGGTGCATAGGTACCCGGGTGCTAGCCACAGAGGGTTCGACAGCAGAGCGAAGCGAAAAGTAGTTCGCGCTCTTGCTCATGCTGATCGCTCTTCTCTTCTACATCATGGTTTAGATGGAGATGGTGAAACTTGTGTGTGTGCCATGACCATGCAGTTGCACTTATTCCAGACTTGACATGATCGCACTTGTTTATCGCTATTTTCGAGATGTGATGATATTTGTGTTGAATGATGATGATGGTATGATGAGACTACTGTATGTCTATGATATGATGAGAATAGTGTATGTTCAGTATGATCTGATGAAACTATTGTATAGAGCCTGTATAAATACCGCACAAATACGTAAAGGGGCGTGGATCAGTGAAAGCAGCAACATTAGTAGTAGTGCTGTAAATCACCTAGCAGTAGCACCGGTTTAGCAGCAGCGCTTCATATAAACAAGCGCTATAGATAGTTAGCAGTAGCGCTGATGTAGGAAGCGTTACTGCTAAGAATACTTACTAGTAGCGCTACCCATACCAGCTACTGTTACAACTTAGCTGTAGCGTGGTAGCAGTAGCGCAGCACTACTACTAGGGTTTTCCCTAGTAGTGGGTTGTTGTTGTGACTTATCTTGGTTCAGTCGGTCTTGAGCGGGTCCTGAGGTCGCAGACGTGCCTTCCTCCTGAGGCGAGCCCTTCGGGGCTCGTGAGGTTTTGGGTCTCCTGAGGGGCCTGCTGGCCCGCCCAAGAGGACCTCGCGATGGGCCAATTGCCAGATCACAGCAAGGTGTGCGCGCAATGATCCCGCGGTGGTTGCGCTCTAGCCCCCAGCCCCCGCTCGCAGGGCGCTTGCGGGGAGGGGAAGAAGGCACGAGCCTCGCTCTCAAAACATGAAACTAGAAAGAAAGAAATCACAACGAGACAAGAAAAGCTCCTCCTTTTTTCTTAAACACAAGAAACTCTAAATCTCAGTCCAAAAGGCGGCGAATCGGGTTACGAAAAAGGGGCAAAAGCAAACGGCCGCATCCGACACCTAGCTAGTCTCCTTGTCTTCTCACCAGCGTGGAGCTAAGGTCTTTCACTGAGCATGAGCATAGTCATTGGGGAGAGTGTCGATGGCCTATGCGGAGCATGGTGCTTCCACTTGGACGTGGGTGGGAGCCCCCATGAGGCCCAAGCGCGGCGCTCAGGAGACTCTGGGGCGTGTACACAGGGCCGACCCTGGGCCAGGGCAGCAGGGGCGACGGCCCGGGGCCCAGCCAAACTAGGGGCCCCGACACCAGTACAAATAAAAGGATATAGCCATATAACATAGGCCCAATATTGATGCGAAATAAAAAGGCCAATGAGGCCCGTATATGATATGTCTAGGAGAAGCCCAAAAGCCTAATACGCAACTCACGTGATTGCGCGGCGCCGGATCCTAAAACAAAAAGACTTGATTGCGCGGTGCCGTGGCGGTTTGCTTGATCGCCTCTTCAATTTCTCCGATCCAAGCTAGCGACCTGTACTATATACGTACGCTTGTGTGATCAAGGTCGCAAGGCCCCATGGTGATTACTTTGTCTTTGCTTTTGCTGGAGAATGGAGCAGATCATCACCGAGTTACTCCATCGCACTGGCTGCCGGCTTCTAGTACAGTAGGGCAAGGAATGGCAGAACAACCGAGGTATTTTTTGTGTTAATTATTTTAGTCCTCAATCTCAATCTGGAGTATTTTTTATTCCTATAAAAGCAAGGTGTCAGCCCTCGATCCTTTTTTTGGCAAACACGTTGCCTGAAAAACACTTGTCTTGCTGTTAGAAGAAACACGGTAAAGGAGCAGATAAATTTACTATCATTAATCTTGACACTATCATTGATGATTTTTGAATAAAAAAATTCGTTTCTCATGATTATTAAAGGCATTTGTTTTTTGTTGTGCTATGTAACTTATTGATATTTGATCTAGAACATAAAAGTACAGCATTGTTACCAAATATTATCCACCCAAATTTTTTATCATTGTTTATTATGGCTTTACAATACTTTTTTATATCAATGTATGGAATCTAAAACGAAAACACTTTGACCACTGGGCCCATTTATCGAGTTCGCCCTAGGGCCTCCAAAACGTCAGGGCCGGCCCTGCGTGTACAGCCCCACTCATTATTACGTGACACTGTCACGAGTAGAGACCTTCACAGGCACGAGGCCTTGCTTCATGTCGCCTGACAAGGACCCCGCCATGCACCTCCCCCGACCATTGTTGGGGCGTCCGGAAACTAGGACGAGACCAAGGGGCAAGGGGGACGCTAGCGGCGCCCGCGACGACCACAGGCCCTCCGCCGGGGGGAAGGGCTCGCTGGTGTCTTCCCCACAGAGGACCTACTTACGCATGGAGCCTTGCTCCATGCGGCGCGGGGGAGGCTCTGGCTCCAGGCTCCCCCCCCCCATGCAGCCCCCAGTGCGCTTCGCTCACCTGGAGCGAGGCCATCGCCCTAGGGTCTCTGGCTGCCGCTGTGGCCTGGTTCACCTGCGGTCCATGGTTAGCGTAATCATGCTCCTGAGATATCGGCTGTACCAAGCGTCTATTGTCGTTGAAGGGGTTGGTGAAGCTTCCAGGTGGCTTGTGGAAAGCCTCAGCCTCTTGTGTCCCCATTACCCAACCCGGCTTGGGGAACAGGCGGGGGCCTTCCCTCGGCGCGTACATCAAGTCCATCATGGGGGCACATAGGCGTTTGAAATTGCTGTGCCAGGGCCATCGCCTGGGTGCCCTGCGTCGTGGGCCACCAGGCTCTGCACCAGGCTCTGATGACCGCGGGGCAGCATCCCGGCGCGGCCCCAGGAGGGACCGCCCGAGCTTGCCTCGCCTGGGGGCTGCACAGTCAAGGTAGGACGAGCGGCGCAGAGGGCCGTGTTGACGTCGTGGAGTCCCCCAGGTGCTCCGGGGGTGTGCGGGCGTGGCGGGGTCCGGCACGCGTCCCCGCCATAATCTATGATGTGAGCAGGGTGCAGAAAGGCGTCGCGCCCCTGGAGGCGGCATCAAGCAGCTCGGCGACCCGCTCCAGCAGGGCATCGCGGCTGCCCTCCGCCAACCTGCAATGCAGCAGCTCTTGCGCCACGATGAGTGCGGCTCGCATGTTCGCCTACTCCTGGCGAGTGTGTGGCACCATCACCGTGGTGTAGCCTAGAGATCGTATAGTGGCCCGCGCCGCCCGTGTCCGACGGCGTTGGGCGGCCTACGGGCTGCCAGGAGCACGGAGTGGAGATCCTCTTGGGTGGACGGCACTGCCCGGGCGGGCCAAGAAGCCAAGTTCTCGATATGAGTTCTCTGATTGTCAGCCATCAGAACTGCAGGGCAGTGGCGGACCGACTGGAAGAAGAGAGGCTCCGACGCACCTGCTACCTGGCGCGCCAAATGTCGGATTTTGGGTTCCGCAGACCCTTGAGAGGTTCGAACTCTAGGGTGCGTGCGAAGAACTCGTCCTCCCTAGTATGCCTGCTCGCTAATCTCACCGCCTAGCTCGAAGAACTGAATGGAAAAGAGACACGGCAGTTTACCTAGGTTCGGGCCACCTTGCGGTGTAAAACCCTACTCCTGCTTTATGGTGGATTGGCCTCGAGGGGCTGAGGATGAACTAGTACGGAGGGAGAACAACCTCAGGAGGAGGAGTGTTCTTGTGCTCGATGAGCTGGTGGGTGTGAGGATGATCTGAATGATCTGTCCCTTCTACGGTGGTGGTGTTACCCTATTTATAGGGGCCTTGGTCCTCTTCCCAAATGAAGGCAGGAAGGGATCCCACGATGGCCAAATTCGAAGGGAGAAAACTAGTACACACTATCCTGACAAAAGTAGTCCTTGCCTGCAAAAGCCTCTGGTCGTGATGCCGGGGTGGGCTCGTCTATGACCTCCATCCTGCCGTCCTGGCGGTCTTGGTCTTGTTGCACGGGAATGGAAACCTTTGGTTGATTCCTTGGGACTCCGCTCCTGCGCTTGCCTCCTTAGCACCAAAGAGGAAACTGGTACACTCTGCCCGTTGGCGCCTGCCTTGGCTTGGTCGTCATGGCTCACGTCATCTGGACCTCGTGAGGTGAGCCTTGCATAGAAATATCTGCTCCTCGGGAGCCAGCCTGGAGAGACTGCTCCTCGTGGATGTCTTGGTGTGTCATCCGCCTCGAGAGGCTTGGCCCCTCGCGAGGGTCTTGAGTTGTTGATTTTGAAGTTGGGCCATACAAGGCTGTCGATGGAGCGTCGTGGGCCGCAGGCAGGCAAGTCTAGGTACCCCCGTTCCCGGAACACCAACAACATTACTTCTACTTTGTTACACCACCATCTGCTTAGTTTAAGCATCATATATGAGTATATGCCATACCTATCCATTTTTGTACCTATTTCATGTGTCATCATACTATGTTTTTCTAGTCAAATTTTGTTCTTTCGTAATAGATGTCCAAAAGGAAGAGGGTGAGTGTAGATCCTCAAGGAGTACAAACTAGGTATTTGGAAAAGGTAGTGATACTTGTTAAATCAGATAGATCAGCAGCCACAGCAAACACAGGCCAAACTGTACCACACTTTACCCCTACTCCACTGGCCAAACCCCTATTGAACCGCAGAGAGCCATGCGTCAAGTATTGTCTATGATATCAATTCAAAATTTGAACTCCTAAATTTTTGCATGTGCCTTACCTTCTCTCTTTTTTGAAAACTAATTTCAGATGAATCTCCTTTCTCAAAGGATCATAGGATCTCACAACAATACTGGGCAATGCATTGCTCTTGTCAGTACCTCTTTCCCTTTGCCAATATACTTACACTCATTGCTGTTTGATTATGTAGCATCACTTCAAATGTTCGCTTCCTTACCCTCCCTTTGCTCAAAATTATAAGATCTATATTTACTCTTAGATAAATGTAAAATTAACACAATGGTTATGAAGTATTCGATTGCTCATGTAAGTACATGTTGTCATGTACTCCCTCTGTATCGAATTAATTGTTGCTCAATTGGATGTATTTATAACTTAATAGTGCTAGATACGTCCATTTGAGCGACAAATAATAACGGAAGGTGGTAGTATTACTATACTTGCATTGCGAGATAGTTGATTGTCTAGCATTACTCTGCATCTTATCTATCCTGCTGATGCGGAGCATCCTATGGTCATCCCCATGGACCTACCTAAGTCTCCCACGACACCACTTGGAACAATGACAAGAGCTCGAGAAAAGGCTATCGAAGATAAGGTGAACTCGCTCCTCTCCGAACTACTACTTTCTACATGTGAGACATGGCTACTACCTCAAGCGAAAACCCTATGCATGATCAGGTACTCAGAGGATAGCCTTGGAGCAACTACATCCAATGGAAAAGATGGCGAGGACACCAAGTACAAGGACCAAGAGAAGAAGCTGCCTGAAGTTGACAGCCGCCAGACGACCGGTCCTCGTCGGACGTCCGAAGGCTGGAGCATGTGCCAGTCAACCCACAGTCCAGACGGTGAAGTCTCCAGCGATCGGATGACCGATAAGTACCCGACGTCTGACGCCCTCCAGCCACCGGACGTCCGACCCCCTCCGGAAATCCGACGCAGGCGCGCCTGAGCCAAAATGACGGAAGACCGAGACCTTTCGGACATCCGACGCTGGCCGGAAATCCGACGCCGACCATCTCGAGCCAAAACATCAGACTTCCGACAAGTACTGGACGTCTGGACCCTCGCGAGCCACCGGACGACCGATAGATGTCGGACGTCCAATGTGTGTGTGTTGACAGCCTGTTGGGCCGAGGCCCATGTACCCCTTCGCCCGCTTAGACTATATATACTCCTGCTCCTCTCTCTTTCTAGGGTTAGCAAAGGATTAGCTCACTTGAGAGAAAGAGCTTTTCTCATCCACGTGATACCTTCTCATCGAAGTCCATGACCTCTACGGAGAAGATCCCCCCAAGTGGATTGAAGACCCCTTCACGAGATGACCCCTCAAGACCTCCTCACGGAGAAGACATTTTGTATCGTCCTTTGTTGTGTTTGAATCTTGTATCACTATTTATGTTCATGGATTTTGTATCACATTTTGTATCACTCTTTATGCTCTTCCGTGTACCATATCTTGCTATTGGTCTACTTGTTACATTTTCAAATTTACGAATCTTTTTTAACATTATTGGGTCTTGCTAACATTCACATCAAATTTTGTGCCGCCATCCTAACCAAGCTACACCAACGGCTTTATTTGTGTAGGTGTGAGAGATTGGCAAGATACGATACCAATTGTGATATTTCCTTGTTACACCATAGACTGATCTTTGATCCATTCTCAACATCGGTCAAGGTACATTTGGTATTGTTCTTCCTTTCTTCCACACACACATTTTACTTGAAATGATGGATAGGCCAACTACTTCTACAAACACACTCTTCATTGAGCAAGACGAGGACCCGAATACTTTCATCACCAAGAACCACCTCTTTGGCGCACAAAGAGCATTGCATCAATAACAACAAGCATTGAGCGACCGCATCGACAATCTCTCCACTGACTTTTTTTGACTAAACTATAGGGTAAACACCCCACTGCTTTTTTTATAAATAAAAAGAGCAAGGTCCCAAGTAGTCCTGAAACAAAAAGGAAAGTAGGGCTTGAGGGAATCCCTCTAAAAAGAAGAGAGCTAATAACCTAAACACTAAAAAAAGAAAGAAAGAAAGAAAGAAAGAGAAAAAGAAACAAAAATAGCTAAAAAAGGTTACAACGGAGGCATGATTTGCCTTAAAGACTGTCCTTGGAGTTGTAGCCATGCCAAGAAATGGTCCACATACTTTGGCCTGATTATGTGAGTGAGTAACTTCATCTCCAGCATGTAAATTTGTTTCCATCCTTGGAAGGTAGATTGAATATGCTCAAAGATCTTGTTATTTCTGGAAATCCAAATTGCCCATGAGGTGAGGATTATTATTTACATGAAAAAGAGTAGTCTCAGTTTGACTTTAGTGTCTCGCAACTGATTTGCGACATTCCGAGCAACGTACAATAGGCTACTTCGACAACAAGCTGAACGAACAAAAAAAGGAACAACACAAGAATGGACAAGATTCGTGCCTTGTTGGTCAACCGCTCTTCTACCACTTTGTCATATTCAACACGGGGCCGCTCGAGTCGACACTCCGACGACACCATATCCTACTCAACTACACCGACATCGAACACTCTACGTCGAGCTGCGCGCCAAGACCGTCAAGCAAACCTCAATCCTCTACACGACATAGATCCTCAAGAGCAACTTCTAGTGAAAGAACATCGACATCTTAAAAATCAAGCTACCTTTGTGCAATGACAAGAACGGCAACACCTACGCCGACAAGAGGAAGAGTGAGCACGCCAACACCAAGACGAGCAAGACATCGAAGCTCTTCGTCAACAACAACAACAACGGTGAGAAGCTCGAGCACTTGAGGCGCAACATGCCCTCCGAGACACAAATCGTATTGTAGCTGCACACAACTGACATACTCGCGAGCAAGAAGAAGCACTTCGCAACGAAGTTAAAGAGAGGAACTATCAAGAACGATTGCACCGACAAGCTCCACAAGCTCGACAAGAACCACAAGTTCGCCAAGAGCAACAAGACAATGGGAATCCTCCATGCCAAGAGCAAATTGAGGGAGACAATCCTCCTCGTCAAGGAAATCACCGCCCTCGACCCGAACACAATGAAGAGAAATGCTATGGAAAACTCAAGTTCACCATGCCCAAGTTCACCGGAAGCAATGATCCTGAAGAGTACCTTTGATGGGCATTGAAGGTTGACAAGATCTTTCATGTGCACAACTATGAGGAATAGAAGAAGATCACCATGGAATCCCTTGAGTTCCAAGACTATGTCGTCATTTGGTGGGAGCAAGTCATTGAGCGTCAAGAAGCAAGAGGTGAACCACCAATCACAACATGAGATCAAATGAAGGATGTCATGAGACCGCGCTTCGTGCCAACATACTATAACCGCGACCTCTTCAAGTGACTACAACTCCTCAAGCAAGGAACAAAGACCTTTGATGAGTACTACAAGGACATCGAGATCACCATGATGCGAGCTAATATCATGGAAGATGATGAGCAAACAATGGCATGCTTCTTGAATGGACTCAATCACCCAATCAAGAAAATCACTGACTACTAACCATACTCAAACCTCATCGAGCTAGTAAATCAAGCTACAAAAGCGGAGCGACAAGTGCAAGATGACTTCAAGTATGCCAAGTACTGTTCCAAGACTTATGGCTCATACAATCAAGCTTCAACGACTACAACACCTTCTACCTCAACCAAACCTTCTACAAGGAACGACGACAAGTCAAGTTACAAGAAAACATAGGCAACCTCAAGTCATCTTCCTAATACAAGCAACTTCAAGCCGAGAGCTTCATCATCTACAACTCCAATAGATGAGACCATCAAGAAAAATTCCATCAAATGCTTCACATGCGGCGGCCGAGGCCACAAGTCCTTCAAGTGTACCAACTGAAGGATATATGCCCTAGAGGCAATAATAAAGTTGTTATTTATATTTCCTTATATCATGATAAATGTTTATTATTCATGCTAGAATTGTATTAACCGGAAACTTAGTACATGTGTGGATACATAGACAAATAGAGTGTCCCTAGTATGCCTCTACTTGACTAGCTCGTTAATCAAAGATGGTTAAGTTTCCTAGCCATAGACATGTGTTTTAATTTGATGAACGGGATCACATCATTAGAGAATGATGTGATGGACAAGACCCATTTGTTAGCTTAGCATAATGATCATTTAGTTTTTCTGCTATTGCTTTCTTCATGACTTATACACGTTCCTCAGACTATGAGATTATGCAACTCCCGAATACCGGAGGAACACCTTGTGTGCTATCAAACGTCACAACGTAACTGGGTGATTATAAAGATGATCTACAGGTGTCTCTGATGGTGTTTGTTGAGTTGGCATAGATCGAGATTGGGATTTGTCACTCCGTGTATCGCAGAGGTATCTCTAGGCCCTCTCGGTAATGCACATCACTAAGAGCCTTGCAAGCAATGTAACTAATGAGTTAGTCACGAGATGATGCATTACGGAACGAGTAACAAGACTAGCCAGTGATGAGACTGAACTAGGTATGATGATGCCGACGATTGAATCTCGGGCAAGTAACATACCGATGACAAAGGGAACAACATATGTTGTTATGCGGTTTGACCGATAAAGATCTTCGTAGAATATGTAGGAGCCAATATGAGCATCCAGGTTCCGCTATTGGTTATTTACCGAATATGTCTCGGTCAAGTCTACATAGTTCTGGAACCCGTAGGGTCCACACCCTTAACGTTCGATGACAATTTGTATTATGAGTTTCGTATTTTGATGAACCGATGTTTGTTCGGAGTCCCGGAGGAGATCACGGACATGACGAGGAGTCTCGAAATGGTCTATACATAAATATTCATATATTGGAAGGCTACATTAGGACACCAGAATGGTTTGGGTCATTTCGGATAAGTTTCGGAGTACCGGGGCTTACGGGAACCCCCTGGAAGTTAATGGGCCATCATGGGCCTTAGTGGAGAAGAGAAAGGGCCGGCCAGAGGTGGCACCCCTCCTTTCCTAGTCCGAATTGGACAAGAGGAGGGGGTGCCCCCCCCTTCCTTCTCTTCTTTTCCTACTTCCCTTCTTCTCCTACTTGGACTAGGAAAGGGGGGGGGGGACGAATCCTACTTGGACCGGGAGTCCATGTAGGACTCCCCCCATGGCGTGCCCCCCTAGGGCCAGCCACCTCTCCTCCCCCTTTATATACATGGGAGGGGCACCCCAAAGGCACACCAAAGATTCTCTTAGCCGTGTGTGGTGCCCCCCTCCATAGTTACACACCTCGGTCATATCGTCGTAGTGCTTAGGCGAAGCCCTGTGCCAGTAAACTTCATCATCACCGTCGCCACGCCGTCGTGCTGACGGAACTCTCCCTCAGCCTCAACTGGATCAAGAGTTCGAGGGACGTCACCGAGCTGAACGTGTGCTGATCGCGGATGTGCCGTATGTTCGGTACTTGGATCGGTTTGATCGCGAAGACGTTCAACTACATCAACCGCGTTACTAAACGCTTCTGCTTTCGGTCTACGAGGGTACGTAGACACACTCTCCCCTCTTGTTGCTATGCATCTCCTAGATAGATCTTGCGTGATCGTAGGAAATTTTTTGACATACTGCGTTCCCCAACACCAACAAGCATACCACGATCTTCAACGATGATGGTACATACGACTCCATGAGTGAAGGAGAAATGGAAGCCTTGGTAATGTGTCTATGCACCGGCAAGTGAATGAAGATGAAGATGATCAAGTCTTTTGCGACGAAGATTGGAGCCCTGCTCTCGTTGTCTCCAAGGTCTTGACACTTCAACATCAACAAGATGAAGACCAAAGATGCCATATCTTCCACACCAAGGCGGGCATCAATGGAAGATCGGTGAAGGTCATCATCAAAAGAGGAAGTTGCCATAACTTGGCAAGTGAAGAACAATGCTCCAAGCTCCAGTTGGTCAAGATGAAGCATCCCTACCCCTGCAAGGTCCAATGGCTTAGAGACCCTGGCACAATTCAAGTGGAACACATGGTCCAAGTCTCCTTCAAAATCGGAGCATCCAAAGACACCTTGGAGTGTGATGTTGTTCCTATGTCCGTTTGCCACCTCCTGCTTGGACGGCCTTGGCAATTTGACCATGGTGTCATCCACAACAGGAGAACCAATCACTATAGCTTCAAGATGAAAGGGAAGGAGTACGTGCTACGACCTATGTATCCAAGCCAAGTGGTCGCCGACAAGCAAGCTACCAACCATAATGGAGAAAATAGTGAGAGAGAGAGAGAACCACCACAAAGAGAGTGAGCGCCACAAGTCCAAATTGAGTGCCTCCACGATGAGTGACAAGAAAACCCTATTTCTAATCGCTACCAGAAGTGAGATGAGAGAAGTGTGTGAGAACACATCAAGTGTTATGCACTATGTCCTATTGTGCAAGGACGAGGCACCTAAAGCTAACACCTCTCACCCTCTACACTTAGTGTTATCGTCCCTATTGCAGGAATTCCAAGATGTTTTCCCTGATGAGCTACCTCTAGGACTACCTCCACTACAGGGCATCGAACACCGCATCGACCTCATCCCCGGAGCACCTCCCCCTAACAAGGCACCATATCGCTTCAACCCCAAGGAAACCAAGGAGATCCAAACGAAAGTATAACAACTCATTGACAACGGCCACGTACGAGAAAGCTTGAGCCCATGTGCCGTCCCGGTAATTCTTGTTCCCAATAAAGATGGTACATATCACATGTGTTCTGATTGTTGTCCTATCACTGCTATCATGGTTAGATATGGCTACCCCATTCCACGCTTAGATGACATGCTAGATGAGCTTACCTGATGTAGGGTAGGAACCCTAACCGGCCGATCTTTCATGAAAGGAGCGGATCCTGCGATGAACACAAAGAGCACGAGGAGGGAAACGAGGGAAAACACATGGAAAACACAATAGAACACTCAAACCAACAAGTATGATCACACATGCGCTAGATCCATGAACACAAAGGAAGATACAAGATCCACGATCAACTAGGGACGATACAAAGGTAGCTGGTCTTCTCCGAAAGGAGGTCTTGAGGTTCTTCCCATAAAGGGGTCTTGAATCCGCTTGGGGGATCTTCTCCGTAGGAGGCGCAATCTCCGAGGAGAAGGTAACCAAGTGGATGAGCAAAGCTCTCACACGAAATATGAGCTAATCCTTTGCTAACCCTAACTAGGAGGAGGTGGAGGAGCATATATAGTCTAGGTCCACGAAGGGGTAAGTGGGAGAGGGATACATGGGCCTCGGGCCTGAACACTGTGCGCAGACAGGTACCGGACGTCCACTGAGGACCGCTCGTCCGGTGGCTCACGGGCGCCCGGACATCCGCTCGATCTGGCTCGGACGCTGGAATGCCGGATCTCCGGAGGTGTCCGGTCGTCCCCTGGCATCGGACGTCCACTCATTTGGCTCGGGTGCGGGATTGCCGGTCGTCTAGTCCGGGACGGTCGTTCAGTGGGTCTTCAGGCGCTGGACGTCCGGACCCGACCGGTCGTCCGGTGGCTGGAGCTTCTTTTGCAGCTCGTCTTCTTGTTCCTCACGCTTGGTGTCCTCGCCTTCTTGTCCATGGGCTTCCTCTTGGTTCCTTCTCATGCATAGCACACATGTTTGAGGTAGTAGCCATGTCTCACATGTGGAAAGTGAAGATTCAGAGAGGAGCGAGTTCACCTTATGTTAGATGGCTTATACTTGAGGTCTCTTCTTATGTTCTCTTGGGGCTTGGGGAGTAGTCGGAGTGTACATGGGGATGAACGTGGGATGCGGACTTCGCATCATCTCCCCCCCCCCCTTGGGAAAGATCCGACCACGGATTGTGATCCTCATCACCATGGAAACGGTTGTCGTGGACAGACTTGTAATTGGACGGAGTTGAAGGCATTGCACAATCCAAGTACTCCAAGGTGTCTCCGGTATGTGGTACATGCAAAATGAGCAAACACGAAGGACACTTGGAAATACAATGGTTAGCACACACAAAGTGTCCATCATAGAAGAATGAGTCCGTTCGATAAGATTGTTTGTGACAAAGCGCATGAAGCTTATCAAGATGATATAGAATAATATGCAAAGCATGCATGGGAACAATATGATTTGTAGTATGCACAAAGGTGTGGTGAATGTGATCAATGGAACCATTGTGCAAAATGATGTCATAATGGGACGGTGTATCAAAAGCATGAACATGGTAATTGGTGCTCAAAGTGATGTGATCATGCAATTGATGGTAGACAATAATCTCATGATGTATGAATATGCCATCAAGGTATATCACAACAAATTTGCTAAGGAAATGCACAAGCTCATATTTCATGGATGACATGGGAATACAAGATGCAACAAGGAAATCATAATGTGAGTCAATCCATGCATAAGATGCAAATTTGTCATGTGTGTGAGATGTCCAATGAGCATGACATGTGTGAGCACAATCAACAAATATGTAGGTGTTGGTGTACCAATGCTCAATGTCGTGGCATGAGTGGAGGTTCGAAGGTGCTTCCAGTAACTCCGAGCGCTCCTGAATGTGAAGGTGCATAGAGCTAATCTTCAATTTCTCTCCTCCGTTTGCGAGATGTATCATGTAGACAACAAGAAGGAAACAACAATGAAAGAGTGACCCATCCAATATGCATATTTCAGGATGGCTCAAAGGGAAGGAGTTCACCTTTAGGAGATTCTCGCAAATGTTGGTGTTGCACATCGTGTATGCCTTCACATGACCAAATTGTCTCATGATGGTATCGCCTTGTGAATCCTTCAAAATGAAAGAAAATGACAAACATTCGGAAAAACAAATGAGGTTAGCGGAGATGCAAAACCAATCATTCGTGTGGTAAAATACCCAACAAGTGGATGCATCATGCTCATCATAGGAAAGGTCAAGGGAGAATTTCATAGTATGGAGGCATATGATGTGAGAACAACCAAATACAATAGGCTCAAACAAGCAAGCATGCATCACAAGTAAAGTGTCGAAGTCTCCACGATTAATAAGCATAGATGCAACAATTGGAGGCAAGCGACAATGAACAAAATATATCATGTGAGAGGCATGAACATATACGTCATAAACCCAAGAAAGCAAGTAATAATGGAACATGGGTGATGCGACAAAGCAAGCTATCATATGAATCAAGGCAAGCAAGCTAGTAGTGCGAAGATGCAACATACTAGAAGGAATCATGTCAAGTATGTCATGTGTGCAAATGGTAGTCATGAATAATGCACAAGACATATCACAAGCATGAAGGCAAGATATGAGCAAAATATCATCAATGTATTGGTGAGAGGCCATATGTAAATAGCAATGGGACATCATGACTCTCCCAACACAACAAGCAACAATAGCATGAGGCACATGATAAACATGGCAATAGCAACAAGGACCTCCACAAAGCATGCAAATACACATATGAGTAGTAAAATGGTGAATCATGGGTAAATGCAAGCAAGGGTCACAATTGCATGGAAAAGACATATAAATAGGCACAACATGCAAAGTGAACACGATATAATGGGCATAAGGTGGCAAATGGTAAATAGCCCGTAGCTGTGTGAGAGCCAAGTAAAGGAGATGTGTGTAGTCGTTGCCCGAAGAGAACGGTGGGAAGGATAGTTCACGGGATCCCAAGTCGTCGTTGCTCTCAAGAGCTCATTTCGTCAACTCTTGGGATTGAGAGGTTGTCGAGTATACATGAGTACCTACACAAAACAAAGACAAAGGGAAAATTGTGTGTGCGTGGTAGATGTACACATCATCCATCATGATGTGCACGTGTTTGTGTTGGTTAGCACAAAATATCCAATGCTCAAATAAATGAGATGCGTGATATAGAAACATGTCATCCATCATGATAGGTTTGTTGTGATGTATAGCATAATGGAGACTCAAATTGGGCAATGCATCATGAGAAATATGTAGAGCATTGTTATGCGTGGAATGCATATGGTGTAAGCAATTATGAGAACATGCAAAGTATGGGATGCATCAAAATCTCCTAATATGTATGAGGAAACTATGGGGGTCTCATCCTGAGAATTAATGGAAACATCACATGGAAAATATTGACAACATCCAAAACAATGCATATTTGGAACAATGTGATCATGGCATGGCATAGTAGATGAATTGCACAAATCATGTAAAGGAAGCATGGCAATATTATCACATGAAAAACAAAAGCCAATGAACATCATCTTGTCATCTATGCCATAAGTGCAAATGGGATTTATTTTAATGGGGCATGCATAGTTACTATGTTGAGATTGAAATGATGCAATATGGGATATCTCACTCATAGCATATGACAAGGTTAATGGATTGTCAAACATGATGTGACCAATAGAATTTTCACATTATATCCTATGGAGCATAGTATCACAACTAGGCAAAATCAACATGCTCATCATCATATTCATCATAAAATTGGCAAGTCATGACATGAAGAATTCACACTAGCATGAAGCATATTTGCATTAGGAAAAATATGCGTTTTCAAAATTGCATTAGAGTCCCAAATAAATGTTCACCTTGTCCGGTAGATTCTTAGAGGGCGGGGAAAATTTATTTCAGGATTTTTAGAGTCCGTTTAGTATTTCTTTTCTTCGTTTTTCTGCGCGGAATTATTTAAAAAAAGGTCAACCGACTAACCGGGCCGTGCCCGACCGGGGCACTGCGCCCGGGCGGCTTTATAAGCCGAGCCCGCGAACCCGCCAAGGCCCAAGCCGCCCGCCTCGCCAAAACCATAGCCCCGCCGCCCGCCAGCCCGCCGCCGCCGCGCCGCGCCGCCCTACCGCCCCGCTGCCGACCCGCCGGAGCCGCGCCGCCGTCGTCGCCGGAGTTCCCCGTAACCGCCAGTTTTCTTTGTCGGTTCAGTTTTTTTCGATAAAACCCTAGATGCGTTTTTTTATTAGATCATTTTTTCCAATTTAGTTATTTAGCGAACGCCTGTTCGTTCGTTCGTTCGTTTCAATGAACGATTTTCACCGTTTAGCCGCAGACAGCGAACATTCGTTCGTTAGCCCGTTCGTCAGTTTTTCTTTTTCTTGGATTTTTCGCGATTATTCTCGATCATGATTTCTGATCCGATTTTCGTTTTAGTTTATCTTTTCGCTCGTTTATCAGAATCAGGCGATTCAAGAGCCTAGAGTTTCGTCTCGAAGCCCTCTTTCTGTTTAATCAATTTAAACAAGTTTTTGCTATTGTAAAATTTGACTTTAGTCCAGAATAGTAAATGGATCTTGTTTCTTTTGCAGTTTGAGTTTCGTTGCTTCGTTTGGTTTGATTCTTTTTGCAAACCGGAGTTCTTAAGTTGAACTTTCTAGTTACATCTTCTTATTTGAGTTTTACCCGTGCATCTTTGCTTGATTGCTTATTGTATGCTTGTTTGATTGTGATAGAGTACCCGGAGTGCGAAGTGTGCTACTACGACTCTCTAGGTTTCACGGATCATCAGCAAGGCAAGTAACACTTTGATCATACCTCTTTACTACCCAGTTTTATTGCATTAGATCAATCCTCAAACAATTGCATGATTAGGATCTGATTAATATGTGGGTTTTGGGAAGTAGATGAGGTAGTACGTATTGTCCTATTTATTACCAAACCTATGGGAGTTACTTCTACATTGCTTATATTGCTATGCTATGCTCGTAGACGTTGTTTGGGTTTGATTGTATTCATGACAGATGTGAGTGTTGTTAATTAATGGTTAACTTAAGGTGGCAACTTTAATACACATCTGGGTGGATTGAGGCACCTGGGGAACCCAGTGTTGCCTGTATTTTTGGAAATCCCAGGGTACCGTGTGATTCTCCTATGGACTGCCACCCAGGCTCAAAGGGATCATAAGATTATTCATGCTAGAAACTTCCGTGTGCAGCCACATGCCATTATGGGCTCTGGCATAGTTGAGTAAGTTGTGGGAAACCTTTCCATGATGGGCTAGCAGATGTAGGGGATTGTAGGTGTACCGGCCTATCTATCAGTTAAGGGGACCTCTTCGGAAAGACTATGTCTCGGTCATCCGTTTCTCAAACATCATGTAGTGCAAGAAAACCAACGGAGGAGATCGAGTCTTGTGGGGAAAAGTGTGCAAACCTCTGCAGAGTGTACGAACTCATCATGGTTAGCCGTGTCCCCGGTTATGGACATCTTGAGTATCTAGTTCTTGGATTATCATGTGGATCTCATCACTCTTAATACAATTGATTGAGTTTAATGATGATGCTTAATTGGGATTGAGTTGGGTGAACCTTCTCAATGTTTAACAACTACCATGATAGTTAAATAAAAATTTATTCCTTTGTTGTAGGGAAAAATTGGCTTTCCGCAAAACATATTAACCATACAGCCTCCACCAGCCATATATGCATGTAGTGATAGCATTATTCTGTTCATTACTCTCTTCTGTTACATTGCCAGCATATTCCATGTGCTGACCCATTTTCGGGCTGCAACGTTCATGTTGCAGACCTTTCAGACAACGAGTAAGGTGCCTTAGGTCATGGTCTTTCACTCAGTGATGCCGTTGGAGTTGATGGACTCACTTTATCTTCCAAGCCTTCCACTGTTATCGTATTAGATGGCCTTAAGCCATATTTATTGTAATAAGTTCTCTTTTGAGACATTCGATGTAATAAGTGTGTGATTGCTACTCTGTTATAAATCCTCAAGTATTGTGCGTGTTAGCATTACCGATCCAGGGATGACACTGATGCACAGAGATCAGGCTGTTTGAGGTCTGGTCGCTACAAGATAATAGGATAAATATTTTTGGTATTTTTGTTGTATAGATTGGAAAATAAAGATTTTAAAATAAATGGTAATAGTAATAGCAAGTTGATAAGAAAATAATATGATGGAAGATAGACCCGGGGGCCATAGGTTTCAGTAGTGGCTTCTCTCAAGATAGCAAATTCTATGGTGGGTGAGGTAACTAAGGATAATTTTGACCGTTGTTGAGTGATCTACTCCTGGATCAGTATTGTACCCCCTTGCTAAACTTATGGCAAGGTACACAATAGGTTTGGTATACAACATGGCATACATTATAGAACCTATGTCTGAGGCATAGGGAATGACTTTCATTCTCTCTCTATCTTCTGCCGTGGTCGGGCTTTGAGTCTTACTCGACTTCACACCTTCAACACAGGCAAGAACTCTTTCTTTGACTGATCCATTTTGAACTTATTCAAAATCTTGTCAAGGTATGTGTTGTGTGAAAGTCCTATTAAGCGTCTCGATCTATCCCTATAGATCTTGATGCCCAATATATAAGTAGCTTCACCGAGGTGTTTCATTGAAAAATTATTATTCAAGTATCCTTTTATGCTACTCAGAAATTCTATATCATTTCCAATCAATAATATGTCATCCACATACAATATCAGAAATGCTACAGACCTCCCACTCACTTTCTTGTAAATACAGGCTTCACCATGAGTCTGTATAAAACCATATGCTTTGATCACCTCATCAAAGCGTATATTCCAACTCTGAGATGCTTGCACCAGTCCATAGATGGATCGCTGGAGCTTGCACACTTTGTTTGCACCTTTAGGATCGACAAAAACTTCTGGTTGCATCATATACAACTCTTCTTTAATATCCATTAAGGAATGCAGTTTTTGACATCCATTTGCTAGATTTCATAATAAAAAATGCGGCAATTGCTAACATGATTCGGACGGACTTCAGCATCGCTACAGGTGAGAAATTCTCATCGTAGTCAACCCGTTGAACTTGTCGAAAACCTTTTGCGACAAGTCAAGCTTGGTAGATAGTAACATTACCATCAGCGTCAGTATTCTTCTTGAAGATCCATTTATTCTCTATGGCTTGCCGATCATCGGGCAAGTCTACCAAAGTCCATACATTGTTCTCATACATGGATCCTATCATAGATTTCATGGCTTCAAGCCATCTGTCGGAATCTGGGCCCATCATAGCTTCTTCACAGTTCGTAGGCTTGCCATGGTCTAGTAACATGACTTCCAGGACAGGGTTACCATACCACTCTGGTGCGGATCGTGCTCTGGTTGACCTACGAGGGTCAGTAGCAACTTGATCTGAAGTTTCATAATCATTATCATTATCTTCCTCTCTAGTTGGTGTAGGCATCACGGGAACAGATTTCTGTGATGTGCTACTTTCCAATTTGAGAGAAGGTACAGTTACCTCATCAAGTTCTACATTCCTCCCACTCACTTCTTTAAAGAGAAACTCCTTCTCTAGAAAGGACCCATTCTTAGCAACAAAGATCTTGCCTTCGGACCTGTGGTAGAAGGTGTACCCAATTGTTTCCTTAGGGTATCCTATGAAGATGCACTTCTCTGATTTAGGTTCGAGCTTATCAGGTTGAAGCCTTTTGACATAAGCGTCGCATCTCCACACTTTAAGAAACGGCAGCTTAGGTTTCTTGCCAAACCATAGTTCATACGGTGTCATCTCAACGGATTAAGACGGTGCCCTATTTAACGTGAATGCGGCTGTCTCTAATGCATAACCATGAAATGATAGTGGCAAATCGGTAAGAGACATCATAGAATGTACCATATCTAATAAAGTATGGTTATGATGTTCGGACACACCATTACACTGTGATGTTCCAGGTGGCGTGAGTTGTGAAACAATTCCACATTGTTTTAAATGAAGGCCAAACTCATAACTCAAATATTCACCTCCACGATCAGATCGTAGAAACTTTATTTTCTTGTTATGATGATTCTCTACTTCACTCTGAAATTCCTTGAAATTTTCAAATGTTTCAGACTTGTGTATCATTAAGTAGATATACCCATACCTACTCAAATCATCTGTGAAGGTCAGAAAATATCGATACCCGCCGCGTGCCTCAACACTCATCGGACCGCATTGATGACCCACAAGTATAGGGGATCGCAACAGTTTTCGAGGGTAGAGTATTCAACACAAATTTATTGATTCGACACAAGGGGAGCCAAAGAATATTCTCAAGTATTAGCAGCTGAGTTTTCAATTCAACCACACCTGGAAAACTTAATATCTGCAGCAAAGTATTTAGTAGCAAAGTAATACGATAGTAATGGTAACGGTGGCAAACATAACGGTAGCAGTTTTGTAGTGATTATAACAGTGGCAGCGGAAAAGTAACTAAGCAAAGATCAATATGTGAAAAGCTCGTAGGCAATGGATCAGTGATGGATAATTATGTCGGGTGCGATTCCTCATGCAACAGTTATAACATAGGGTGACACAGAACTAGCTCCAGTTCATCAATGTAAAGTAGGCATGTATTCCGAATATAGTCATACATGCTTATGGAAAAGAACTTGCATGACATCTTTTGTCCTACCCTCCCGTGGCAGCGGGGTCCTATTGGAAACTAAGGGATTTTAAGGCCTCCTTTTAATAGAGTACCAGACCAAAGCATTAACACTTAGTGAATACATGAACTCCTCAAACTACGGTCATCACTGGTAAGTATCCCGATTATTGTCACTTCGGGGTTAACGAATCATAACACATAATAGGTGACTATAGAGTTGCAAGATAGGATCAAGAACTCACATATATTCATCAAAACATAATAGGTTCAGATCTGAAATCATGGCACTCGGGCCCTAATGACAAGCATTAAGCATAGCAAAGTCATAGCAACATCAATCTCAGAACATAATGGATACTAGGGATCAAACCCTAACAAAACTAACTCGATTACATGATAAATCTCATCCAACCCATCACCGTCCAGCAAGCCTACGATGGAATTACTCATGCACGGCGGTGAGCATCATGAAATTGGTGATGGAGGGAAGGTCAATGATGACGATGGCGACGGATTCCCCTCTCCGGAGCCCCGAACGGACTCCAGATCAGCCCTCCCGAGATAGATTAGGGCTTGCCAGCGGCTCTGTATCGTAAAACGAGATGAATCCTTCTCTCTGATGTTTTTCTCCCCAAACGTGAATATATGGAGTTGGAGTTGAGGTCGGTGGAGCACCAAGGGGCCCACGAGGCAGCGGGCGTGCCCAGGGGGTAGGAACGCCCCCCACCCTTGTGGACAGGGTGTGGGCCTCCTGGCCTTGATTCTTTCTCCAGTATTTTCTATACATTCCAAAAATATTCTCCGTTGATTTTCAGGTCATTCCAAGAACTTTTATTTCTGCACAAAAATAACACCATGGCAATTCTGCTAAAAACAGCACCAGTTCGGGTTAGTTCCATTCAAATCATGCAAGTTAGAGTCAAAACAAGGCCAAAAGTTTTTGGAAAAGTAGATATGTTGGAGACATATCAACTCCCCCAAGCATAAACCTTTGCTTGTCCTCAAGCAATTCCGTTGACAAACTGAAAGTGATAAAGAAAAACTTTTACAAACTCTGTTTGCTCTTGTTGTACATATGTAAAGCCAGCATTCAAGTTTTCAGCAAAGATTATGACCTAACCATATCCATAATAACACTTAGGTCTCATGTTTACTCATATCAATGACATAATAAACTAGCAAGCAATAATAGTAGATCTCGGATGACAACACTTTCTCAAAACAATCATAATATGATATAACAAGATGGTATCTCGCTAACCCTTTCTGAGACCGCAAAACATAAATGCAGAGCGCCCCTGAAGATCAAGGGCCGACTGGAAATTGTAATTCATGGTAAAAGAGATCTAGTCAAGTCATACCCAATGTAAAGTAACAACAATACATGCAAATGACAGTGGTGCTCTCCAACTGGTGCTTTTTAATAAGAGGATGATGACTCAACATAAAAGTAAATAGATAGGCCCTTCGCAGGGATTTGTAGAGGTGCCAGTGCTCGGTTTTGAAATAGAGATGAATAATATTTTCAGTGGTATACTTTCATTGTCAACATAACAACCGAGAGATATCGATATCTTCCATGCTACACACATTATAGGCGGTTCCAAAGCAGAATTGTAAAGTTTATACTCCCCCACCACCAACAAGCATCAATCCATGGCTTGCCTGAAACAACGGGTGCCTCCAACTAACAACAATCCTGGGGGAGTTTTGTTTGCAATTATTTTGATTTGATTTGAGCATGGGACTGGCCATCTCGGTGACCAGCCATTTTCTCGTGAGTGAGGAGCGAAGTCCACTCCTCTTGAGAATAACCCGCCTAGCATGGAAGATATAGACAGCCCTAGTTGATACATGAGCTATTCGAGCATACAAAACAAAATTTTTATTTGAAGGTTTAGAGTTTGGCACATAAAAATTTACTTGGAATGGCAGGTAGATACCGCATATAGGAAGGTATGGTGGACTCATATGGAATAACTTTGGGGTTTATGGAATTGTATGCACAAGCATTATTTCCGCTTAGTACAAGTGAAGGCTAGAAAGAGACTGGGAAGCGACCAGCTAGAGAGCGACAACAGTCATGAACATGCATTAAAATTAATCAACACTGAATGCAAGCGTGAGTAGGATATAATTCACCATGAACATAAATTTCGTGGAGGCTATGTTGGTTTTGTTTCAACTACATGCATGAACATATGCCAAGTCAAGCCACTCGAATCGTTCAAAGGAGGATACCACCCTATCATACCACATCACAACCATTTTAATAGCATGTTGGCACGCAAGGTAAACCATTATAAACTCCTAGCAAATTAAGCATGGCATGAGAAACTATAATATCTAATTGTCATTGCAAACATGCTTCATTCATAATAGGCTGAATCAGGAATGATGAACTAATCATATTTACAAAAACAATAGAGGTCAAGTTCATACCACCTTTTCTCATCTCAATCAGTTCATCATATATCGCCATTATTGCCTTTCACTTGCAAAACCGAATAGTGTGGATAATAATAATAGTGCACGTGCATTGGACTAAGCTGGAATCTGTAAGCATTCAATACATGGGAGAAGACAAGGTAATACAGGCTCTTTGTTAGATCAGCAATAATGCATATGAGAGCCACTCAACATTTTCATTATGGTCTTCTCCTCTTGACCCCCAAAGAAAAGAAAAGAAACAAAACTATTTACATGGGAAAGCTCCCAACAAGCAACAGAAGAACGAGAAATCTTTTGGGGTTTTCTTTTTTTAGTTACTACTACAGGCATGGAAAGTAAACTAGCTAAAAGCTACAACTAATTTTTGTCTTCAGGGTTTTCAAACACACAAGAAGAATGCCAGAAAAGAAAATAAACTAGCATGGATAATACAATGAAAAAGTATGAGCACCGACAACTGGCATGAGTGTGTGAACATGAATGTAATGTCAGTGAGAAATACGTACTCCCCCAAGCTTAGGCTTTTGGCCTAAGTTGGTCTATGGCCACGGCTGGCCTGGTGGAAATCCGAAGTTGTAACTGGGGTCATACTAGGATGCAGCAGCTATTGCCTCACGAGCTGCAGCTTGGAGGCGGGCTGCCTCCGTCCTCCTCTCGTACTCGTTCGCCTCCTCCCTGGTTATAACATATCTCCCTTTTCTCTGAAAGTCAAAGAAAGCAGGGAGAGAACACATGGACGGTGTGCTGTCTGTCAAAGATTAGTCGATACTGGAGGAACTGATCGTTCCTCCCAACAAACTGATGAGGCAATTCAATATCATTCTCTTGTATGGGTATCTCAAGAAAATTAGCTAAACGGGTTGCATAAATTCCACCAAACAAGTCTCCAATAATATTGCTATTATGCAACCTACGTGCAATAATGGCCCCCAAGTTGTATTGTTTATCTCCTAATATAGCACTCTTGAGAACACTAAGATCGGGGACACACATGTGATATGCCTCATCCTTACCATTAATGCATCTACCTATAAAGAGAGAAAAATAATGTATGGCAGGAAAGTGAATGCTCCCTATGGTAGCTTGTGTTATTTCTCTAGATTCTCCCACAATGATACTAGCAAGAAATTCTTTAAATTCAGATTTGCGAGGTTCACTAACACTACCCCACTGCGGGAGTTTACAAGCAGTATTAAAATCTTCTAAGTCCATGGTATAAGATTTATCATAGAGATCAAACAGGACAGTGTGAGAATTGTGTGATGATGTAAATTTAAATCTTCTCACAAAGGAATCATTTAGGTGATAATATTGGGGGCACTTATCTGACACGAAGCCCTCAAGTTCAGCATTACGCACATACGCGTCGAATTCCTCCTTAATTCCTGCTTGGACCATAAAATCTTCTGACGACCATTCACAAGGCCGCACTTGAGCTTCTCTTGGTAGTTCATAGTCCGGCTCACGTATCGCGGACCTGGGTCCTTGCTTCTTTGAGGAACCACCTTGGTACATTTTCCTAAACATATTTCTTCCTCTGAAAAATTTCTGAATTTTTTAGTAACTCAAAATAAAAAGTGAACCAAACTCAACAAGATTGATAGCAACTACTCCTACAAGTGCCTAGAGGCCATATCATGCATTAAAACTACTTTTGACCACATAAATTTGACATGCAAGCTCAAGAATAGGGTCACCTAAGCAGCAAAGATTTGCAATAAATAAAACACTAGAACAAAAACTAATTGGACCATTGGAAGAGTCACATACCGAGGAGCAATCCCCCAAAGCAGTTTTGTGAATGGAGCTTTGAGAAAGGAGATCGAAAATGGCAGCAAGATGAGCTAGAACACGGGTTTGAGCTGGTGGATGATTTTTTCTGGAGGAAGACAAAGTGTGTGGGTGCAAGAATAAGTGGAGGGGACCCACGTGGGGTCCACGAGGCAGGGGGCGCGCCCAGGGGGTGGGCGCACCCTCCACCCTCGTGGGCACATGGTGGGTCCCCTTGGTGTGTTCTCAGTGCCAATAATTCTTAAATATTCTGGAAAAAAATATATTAAATTTTCAGGGCATTTGGAGAACTTTTATTTTTGAGGTATTTTTTTATTGCAAGGATAATTCAGAAAATAGACAGAAAATACTATTTTTACTTTATTTAATATACATAACAGAAAGTAAAAAGAGGGTACAGAAGGTTGTGCTCTCTAACTTCATCCATCTCATGCTCATCAAAAGGAATCCACTAACAAGGTTGATCAAGTCTTGTTAACAGACTCATTCTGAATCGCATGAAACCAGAGAAATTTCGAATAACACTAGGTTACCTCAACGGGGATATGCACATCCCCAACAATAGGAATATCATATTTCTTCTTGACAGTAGGAAGAGAAAATTCAAAACCTCCAATAATAATTGTTGAAATTTTTCCAATAGAATTGATACTGTGGACTTGAGGTTGTTTCCTCGGAAAGTGTACCGTATGCTCATTACCATTAACATGAAAAGTGACATTGCCTTTGTTGCAATGAATAACAACCCCTGCAGTATTCAAAAAGGGTCTACCAAGGATAATCGACATACTATCATCCTCGGGAATATCAAGAATAACAAAGTTCATTAAAATAGTAACGTTTACAACCACAACAGGCACATCCTCACAAATACCGACAGGTATAGCAGCTGATTTATCGGCCATTTGCAAAGATATTTCAGTAGGTGTCAACTTATTCAAATCAAGTCTACGATATAAAGAGAGAGTCATAACACTAACACCGGCTCCAAGATCACATAAAGTAGTTTTAACATAGTTTCTTTTAATGAAGCATGGTATAGTTGGTACTCCTGGATCTCCTAGTTTCTTAGGTATTCCACCCTTAAAAGTATAATTAGCAAGCATGGTGGAAATTTCAGCTTCCGGTATCTTTCTTTTATTAGTAACAATATCTTTCATGTACTTAGCATAAGGATTCATTTTAAGCATATCAGTCAATCGTATACGCAAAAAGATAGGTCTAATCATTTCAGCAAAGCGCTCAAAATCCTCATCATCCTCTTTCTTGGATGGTTTAGGAGGAAAATGCATGGGTTTCCGAATCCATGGTTCTCTTTATTTACCGTGCTTCCTAGCAACAAAGTCTCTCTTATCATAACGTTGATTCTTTGATTGTGGGTTAGCAAGATCAATAGCAGGGTCAATCTCTACATCATTGTCATTGCTAGGTTGAGCATCAACATGAACATCATCATTAACATTATCACTAGGTTCATGTTCATTACCAGATTGTGTTTCAGCATCAAAAATAGAAATATCATTGGGATTCTTAGGTCAGTCTACAACAGGTTCACTAGAAGCATGCAAAGTCCTATCATTTTTCTTTTTCTTCCTTTTAGAAGAACTAGGTGCATCAACATTAGTTCTCTGAGAATCTTGTTCAATTCTCTTAGGATGGCCCTCAGGATACAAAGGTTCCTGAGTCATTTTACCCCCTCTAGTCATAACTCTAACAGCATTATCATTTTTCTTATTATTTAATTCATTGAGCAAATTATTCTAAGCTTTAAGTACTTGTTCTACTTGAGTGGTCCATAGAAGCATGTTTACAAATAAGTTTAAGTTCACCTTTAACTCTAGACATATGATCACTCAAGTGTTCAATCATATAAGCATTGCGTTTCAATTGTCTACCAACATAAGCATTGAAGTTTTCTTGTTTAACAATAAAATTATCAAACTCATCCAAGCATTGGGTAGCAGACTTATTACGAGGAATATCACCTTCATCAAATATATAGAGAGAATTTACCTTTACTACCTGTGTCGGGTTATCAAGACCATGTATTTCTTCAATAGGTGGTAAATTCTTAACATCTACAACTTTAATACCTTTTTCTTTCATAGATTTCTTTGCCTCTTGCATATCTTCAGGACTGAGAAATAGAATACCCCTTTTCTTCGGACTTGGCTTAGGAGTTGGTTCAGGAAGTGTCCAATCATTTTCATTAGTCAACATATTATTCAATAGCAATTCAGCTTGATCAACTGTTCTTTCCCTAAAAACACAACCAGCACAACTATCCAGGTGGTGTCTGGAAGCATCGGTTAGTCCATTATAAAAGATATCAAGTATTTCATTTTTCTTGAGAGGATGATCAGGAAAAGCATTAAGTAATTGGAGAAGCCTCCCCCAAGCTTGTGGGAGACTCTCTTATTCAATTTGCACAAAATTATATATTTCCCTTAAGGCAGCTTGTTTCTTATGAGCGGGGAAATATTTAGCAGAGAAATAATAAATCATATCCTAGGGACTATGCACACAACCAGGATCAAGAGAAATAAACCATGTTTTAGCATCACTCTTTAATGAGAACGGGAATAACTTAAGGATAAAGTAATAGCGAGTTTTCTCATCATTAGTGAACAGGGTGGCTATATCATTTAATTTAGTAAGATGTGCCACAACAGTTTCAGATTCTTAGCCATAAAAAGGATCAGATTCAACCAAAGTAATTAACTCATGATCGACAGAGAAATCATAATCCTTATCAGAAATAAAGATAGGTGAAGTAGCAAAAGCAGGGTCATATTTCATTCTAGCATTCAAAGATTTTTCTTTAAGCTTAACTAATAATTTCTTAAGATCAGATCTATCATTGCAAGCTAAAAAGTATCTAGCAGTTTCTTCATCCATAACATAGCCCTCAGGCACAACTGGCAATTCATATCTAGGGGGAGAATCTTCATCATCACTTTCATCAATATTATCGGTTTCAATAATTTCATTCTCTTTAACCCTAGAAAGTTGCTCGTCAAGAAATTCACCTAGTGGCACAGTATTATCAAGCATAGAAGTAGTTTCGTCATAAGTATCATGCAAAGCAGAAGTGGCATCATCAATAACATGCAACATATCAGAATGAATAGCAGGAGTAGGTGTCGCAAATTTACTCAAAACAGAAAGTGAATCAAGTGTAGAGCTAGATGGCAGTTCCTTACCTCCCCTCGTAGCTGAGGGAAAAATCTTGGTTCTTTTATCTTTCAAGTTCTTCATGGTGATCAGAAGATATAAATCCCAAGTGACTCAAAGAATAGAGCTATGCTCCCCAGCAACGGCACCAAAAAATAGTCTTGATGACCCACAAGTATAGGGGATCGCAACAATTTTCGAGGGTAGAATATTCAACCCAAATTTATTGATTCGAGACAAGGGGAGCCAAAAAATATTCTCAAGTATTAGCAGCTGAGTTGTCAATTCAACCACACCTGGAAAACTTAATATCCCTAGCAAGGTATTTAGTAGCAAAGTAATATAATAGTAATGGTAATGGTGGCAAAAGTAATGGTAGCAGTTTTGTAGTGGTTGTAACAGTGGCAACGGAAAAGTAACTAAGCAAAGATCAATATGTGAAAAGCTCGTAGGAAATGGATCAGTGATGGATAATTATGTCAGATGTGATTCCTCCCGGTTATAACATAGGGTGACATAGAACTAGCTCTAGTTCATCAATATAATGTAGTCATGTATTCCGAATATAGTCATACGTGCTTATGGAAAAGAACTTGCATGACATCTTTTGTCCTACCCTCCCGTCGCAGCGGGGCCCTATTGGAAACTAAGGGATATTAAGGCCTCCTTTTAATAGAGTACCGGAGCAAAGCATTAACACTTAGTGAATACATGAACTCCTCAAACTACGGTTATCATCGATAAGTATCTGATTATTGTCACTTCGGGGTTAACAGATCGTAACACATAATAGGTGACTATAGACTTGCAAGATAGGATCAAGAACTCACATATATTCCTGAAAACATAATAGATTCAGATCTGAAATCATGGCACTCGGGCCCTAGTGAGAAGTATTAAGCATAGCAGAGTCATAAAACATCAATATCAAAACATAATGGATACTAGGGATCAAACCCTAACAAAACTAACTCGATTACATGATAAATCTCATCCAACCCATCACCGTCCAGCAAGCCTATGATGGAATTACTCATGCACGGCGGTGAGCATCATGAAATTGGTGATGGAGGAAGGTTGATGATGACGATGGCGACGGATTCCCCTCTCCGGAGCCCCGAACGGACTCCAGATCAGCCCGCCCAAGAGAGATTAGGGCTTGGCGGCGGCTCTGTATCTTAAAACACGATGAATCCTTCTCTCTGATATTTTTTCTCCCCGAACATGAATATATGGAGTTGGAGTTGAGGTCGGTGGAGCACCAGGGGGGCCACGAGGCAGGGGGCGCGCCCCCACCCTCATGGATAGGGTGTGGCCCCCCTGGCCTTGATTCTTTCGCTAATTTTTAATATATTTCAAAAATTTCTTCGTTGATTTTCAGGTCATTCCAAGAACTTTTATTTCTGCACAAAAATAACACCATGGCAATTCTGTTGAAAACAACGTCAGTCCGGGTTAGTTCCATTCAAATCATGCAAGTTAGAGTCCAAAACAAGGGCAAAAGTGTTTGGAAAAGTAGATACGTTGGAGACGTATCACGCATACATCGGTATGTATTATTTCCAATAAGTCATTAGTTCGCTCCATTGTTCTGAGGAACGGAGTTTTATTCATCTTGCCCATGAGGCATGGTTTGCAAGTATCAAATGATTCATAATCAATTGATTTCAAAAGTCCATCTGCATGGAGTTTCTTCATGCGCTTTACACCAATATGACCTAAACGGCAGTGCCACATGTATCGGCATCAATATTATGAATATGTGTATCACTACGATCGAGAATCAATAAACCATTTGTATTGAGTGCATGACCATAGAAGGTTTTATTCATTTAAACAAAACAACACTTATTCTCTGACTTAAATGAATAATCGTATTGCAATAAACATGATCTAATCATATTCATGCTCAACGCAAACACCAAATAAAAATGATCGTATCAACCTTGGAATCACTTCCAACACACATTGTCACCTCGCCCTTAACTAGTCTTTGTTTATTCTGCAACTTTTGTTTTGACTTACTAATCTTAGCAACTAAACCGGTATCAAATACCCAGGGGTTACAATGAACACTAGTAAAGTATGCATCAATAACATGTATGTCAAATATACCTTTGGTCAGTTTGCCATCCTTCTTATACGCCAAGTATTTGGGGTAGTTCCGCTTCTAGTGAACATTCCCTTTGTAGTAGAAGCACTCAGTTTCAGGCTTAGGTCCAGCTTTGGGCTTCTTCACGGGAGTGGCAACTTGCTTGCCATTCTTCTTGAAGTTCCCTTTCTTTTCCTTTGCCCTTTTTCTTGAAACTAGTGGTCTTGTTAACCATCAACACCTGATGCTCTTTCTTGATTTCTACGTTCACCAATTTCATCATCGTGAAGAGCATGCAAATCTTTTTCGTTATCCCTTGCACATTGTAGTTCATCACGAAGTTCTAGTAGCCTGGTGATAGTGACTAGAGAACTCTGTCAATCACTATCTTATCTGGAAGATTATCTCCCACTTGATTCAAGCGATTGTAGTGACCAGACTATGACGCCCCTAGGCCGATGCTCCAGATGCCTTTCATGTTTTGTGTGTCAGCTGTGTTAATTAATTGTTTGTTGCATTTCATCATGTCATCATTTGCATTGCATCGGCACTTCGTTGCTGTCATTTTTTTTAAAACTTGCACTCGTTCATCGTTGATGTTTCTCCCTTCGCCTTCTTCACCTTCCCTCTTGACCGCTTTTTCTTTGTTGACCGCTCCAAACCAATCGGGTTTTCGCTTCCCTTTTCACCGTGACCGTCGTTGTCTTCTCTCTCTTCTCTGAGCCCATCAAACCCCCTTGTCTCCATGGCCTTTTGTCAAACCCCTCGCGCGCGTTCGAAAGTTGTCCCGAACCCGACCCGGGCAGTTGTGGCCGTTGGGTCCGGATCATCACCAAATGTCCCTAAAATATCTTCATTTTATTTATTGGACTCCCTAACATATTTATTCTCAACCGTCCGATTTGATCGGAGGGACCTAATAGTCCCAAATCTAGCCCTTCCTATAAATAGACCCTAACCCTAAATTTTAGGATCAATGTCCCATCCTCCCTGCCGCCGCCACTCTCTTCCTCGGGATCCATCCTGATCCCGCAGCCAATCCTCCACCTCTCCTCGAATTCATCCATCAGCCACTCACCACCGATCCATCGAACCACCAATCAGCTCCGCCGCCTCCCCTGTTCGATCCTCGCCGCATCCGCAGCCCCCCAAAGCTCCTCCTACCTCGTCCTCTAGCTCCTGGGTCGTCGCTCCCGTCCACCACCGGTGTCCGAACCAGCAGCCCCGAGCTTCTCCTCTGCTCCCTGCCAAAGCACTCCTGTCACCTCCCATGGCCTCCCTAGATGAACTCCCCTGCCCGAGCCGCTTCCCCGCGCCACCATCCGAATCCGGCCGGAGCTCGCCTACTCGCGCCCATCCCCACCTGATTATGTAGCGCCGTCGCGCCGTGCTACTCCCACGCAACTCGACCTCTGCCTCCGCTGCTCGCATCTCGCCGGGGCAGGCCCCACCGCGTCGCTCACCGGCGATCCCAATACCTCACAGGAGGTCCCGTCCTGGACGCCCAAACAAGCTCGCCAGCATTCTCAGGTCGTCCTTGTGCTGTCGCTCTGCACCGAGCATAGACCCCGCAGCCGCCGTCGTCTCACCCCAGCAGCCGTCGCTGCCCATCCATGGACAGCCGCCGCAAGCAGCAGCACCACCGGAGCTCCCTTCGCCGTCGGGCACCACCAGCAGCGCCTGTCACCACCGTCACGTTCGTCTTCCAGCGAGGTGAGGCACCGAGCTCCAAGTCCCTGCGCCGCCGCTCATGGTCTGCCTCGTGACCCCCTGCTAGTGCTCCCGCCTCCTCTTCGCCTTCGTCCTTGCCATCTCCGGCCATCTCCATCATTCTCGGTCCTCCCAGCGCCTCTCGACCTTCTAGCTCTGCCGGAGCCGTGCCGTCCCGCCGCTCGCTGGAGCCCCACGCGTCCTTGCACTGTCCCTGCTTTCTGTTGAGCACGAGCTCGATCCCCTACCACTCGTCTGCGTTGACCGTTCCACCCCTGCGCCTCAGCCCGCAACCACCGGCTCCAGCCGTCCCTCTCCACCGACCGGCCCATGAGGCCTGGTGAGCAGCCCCACCCTCTATGCACTTTTGGGTCGGCCAGATTCGGCCCGAGACACATTATTTCACGGAACGTTTTTTGCTATTTATCCAACGCAGGCATATTTTTAGAAAACATCGTCATGTTCATGCATATAATAATCATTTAACCATGCATCGGATTAAAACAAATTATATATGAAAAATGCTTAGAATTTCATCTAGTTTCATAATATGCCACTTTCATCCATGTTAAAATTGTTTAAAATGTTGTTTTCTTAAATTTGCTCAAATGCCATGTTAAAAAGATTTATTTCCTAACTAAATAGCCGTAACTTTGTTTTAAATATACTTGATATGTAAATGGGGTAGAAAATGCATAGTTTAACATGATGGCATTACTTTGCATGTTTAACAATAATAAAATATGGTTTAGGGTAGAACAGTACCAAATCCAAAAATATGCACATGAGGATTTTCCGGAATTGTTGGTTGTTGTTTTCGGCCTCATTTAAATTGCCTAGATAGGTAGTTTTATTATGCTCACCCTCTTGCCATGTTAACCAATATTTAATATTGTTGTGTAAATAAACGAAATTGAACTAAATAAATGAATGTGGTGTTTCGTTAATATGCAACTCGTTGCACATTGAGCTCCACTTAACTTGTAGTATTGTTTGTGCACTTTGCCATGCCATGACTCATTAAGCCGGACATGCATCATACTTGATTGCACATCGTGCCATGACTATGCTTGTTGGTTTACCATGTTGTTTGCTTCTTTCCGGTTGTGCTTCATCTCGATAGTTCCGCTGATGTTGCGATTGTGAGGATCCGTTTGACTACCTTGGCTCGTCTTCTTCATGGACCCATTCTTCTTCCTAGCGGGATTTCAGGCAAGATGGTCATCACCTTGGATCTCACTACTATCTTTGCTATGCTTGTTGTCTCGATGCTATCGCTATGTCGCGCTACCTACCACTTTTTTATCAAGCCTCCCAATATGCCATGAAACAGTTTCTAACCTTTTCACCCTTCCTACACTGGTGCGCGTCGGTCCTAAACAACCGGTTTTTTACCCCTTTCCGCGACGGCATTTGGAACCGTCGCCAAGTGAGTCTGTGCGATAGGGTGTCCTTCCCACACAACCCAGAAATCTTTGGGGATAGGTCCTCTTGGGACCCAAGCTGGGGCCGTGTGCGATCGGGCGAGGCATCGAAACGCAATCATTTCCGTAGGTATGTACATACCACACGGTGAATCCCAGAAATCATTTCCGTAGGTATGTACATCCCACACGGTGAATCCCAGAAATCATTTCCGTACGTATGTACATCCCACATGGTAATCCGAGAAAATAATTTCCGTAGGTATGTACATCCCACACGGTGAATCCCAGAAAAACATTTCCGCTCGTATGTATATCACACACAGTCAATCCAAGGAATATGTTTTCGTTCTTATGTACATCCCACACAGTCAATTCAGGGAAAACGTTTCCGTTCGGATGTAAATCCCACGCAGTTTTATGTGTAGACTCGTGTGTGAAAGGTGTAACTATCACACACGGTCTTCCTTGGTTAACTGTTTGCTTTTATCAACTATATCACACACGATTTGATGAAGAAAACCGTGTGGCATTGGGCTATCCATCGCAACCGCTTTTACTACTAGAACCTTTTGCAAAGGTCCATGACACATTTAGAAGGTTTATTAGTTTACAATTAATAATTCCAGTATTACACAAATTCACATTTCATATCGAACAGCTGTTCGCCAATTTCATATAAGGCACATAAATATATTATAACATCACAGTATGGTAGCTACATGAAAACAGCACAGTACAACATATAGCTAGTTCAACTTCATAAGAACAATATATTCATTCCCTAATCGAGATCATCCAAACTCGTCTTATCCACCTCTACTTTCTGTTCAGTAAGAACCCATTTTGCATGGGCCAACTGGGAAAGTGCCTCCTCCTTCGCCAACACCATCTTAGCAAAGTCTTTTAAAAAAATCTGAGCTCATTCTCCACCTTCAACTTTTTATCCCGCATCTTGAAATATGCTTCAGCGTTGACAAGACTTTCTCTAAGCCTAGCTGTGTTCACTTCCTCATACATACTCCAGAGCTTTGTTAGGCACATCTTCAAAGACTATGGCCACACTTGATCAACCCACTCCAACTAAGAACACTTATGTTCATCCTATAATATTTAAAACTAGATCAGTAACAATTCTAGGAAAAATGGGTTTATAGAAACATAGAAAATCACTAATGCTTATTTTGAAAAACTGAAGAAACATGTTAATTATGACATATCTTCTCAAAAAGATCAATGTGCAAATGAAATAATTGGTACTGAGACAACAACCAAATTCTCGAACATCAGAAGCTATAATTAACTACAACGACGCTACAAGTTCTTACTCATGTACAATAAATAACAAATTGAACATTTTATGAGGAAGGTAAATATAACTGCAACAGCATAACAACAATGTTTGGACGACATCAAATTGATACAAACAGGTGTGTACATTCACAAATTTAGTAACATAGAACTAATAGTACTAAGGCCGTCCACTATGTATGCCAAAACTGGTGTAAAGACAACTGTTCCTACATCTCGCATCGGTGCCCTGAACTGGCGAGCCGATGCAGCGGAAAAAATCAAGGACCCAGACTCCGGAACACGTAGTTTCTCCGATGCCCAGTTCCTTCGTGCCATAAAGATTTAGTATTTTACTGCTTGGCTGCTCAGATGTGTGGACCAAAGTTGGCTGCACAAACTTCTGAAGCGGTGCCAAATAATTTTCTAATAACACCGCTGATGAGATGGCAATAATTTAAGATACTAGGTACAAACTGTGACACTGTCTTAGGATGCGTTTGGTTGAAGGTGTGGTACGAATGGGTTGGGACCGTGACAGTGTTTGAGTCACATCTAACAAATGATTTGTAACAACGGAACAGGGTCTAACCTTCTCTACACATGCCAGAAACTTACTCCCAGTGTCCACAGAATCAAACGCAAGTAGCTTCACGCATGGAGATTGATGGTGACAATGAGCAGATAGATCTTCGGCCACCCTGCTCCATTCGTTGCCACTGATGGTCTTAGGGAGCTACAAGAGGAAGAAGCAACTCAAATCGACCTCCAGGTAAAAATCCTTCATTCCAAGTCATAGCCTGAGAGAGAGAAGAGAGGCATACCCGGGTGGTGAAGGAGTAGTCGTCGGAGAAGAAACCGGAGGAGGAACCGCTGGAGATGTCTTTGAAGAAGACCATGGCGACCCCGGCGGTAGGATGCAAGACGACGAGAGCGAGGAAGCGGCTATAGCTTAGTAAGGAAGGAAGGAAGGAAGGAGGAAACAGGGGAAATGTGACTTGTGGTTGGGGAGAAAAGGGGGTGGGGAAGGGGGAAGGGGGCGGGGGTAGATATTTTGGTGGTAGGCCAAAATTTTGGAAATGTGGAGGGAAACTTAGCGCGGTGCCGCCGGACCATTCACTTTGAACGATTGTGTGCATCGCAAACGATTCTTATGCTTTACGCGCATGGGATGAGTTTGATAATTCAAATTTTGGTCTCAAGGCATGGGCACATTCACTTTGAACACGCGCGGTGCCGCTGGACCAATCACTTTAAACGATTGTGTGCATAGCAAACGATTCTTCTGTTTTACGCACATGGGATGAGTTTGATAATTCAAATTTTGGTGGGAATTTCCCCGTGAACGTCATTGCATAATTGAACATCGCTTGCTAATTTGGGCCCACAAAAGAGTGTATAGCAGACAGACCATACTTACTGCATCGAGCAATTTCAGTAATTACACAGAGCCAGTTGACCTAAACATTGCTCTAACAAAAGACCAGCATTAAAAACAAAGCCTAAGTACACATAATTAAAAATCCGCCGCCGCGCCAGCCTATGCATCACCGGTGTGAGATGAGACATCGATGACTTGTCCTGGCGACATGCCGCTGTTGGTGGACTCTGCGTCCCCCCTGCTGAAGTCGACCGCGTCCTCATCCTCGTCCTCGTCCTCGGCGCCGCCCTCAAGGTTGTAGTACTCGTAGTAGTGGCTGCGCTAGAGCTCGCGTTGGTACTCCACTGTTGATTCCTCGATGGATAGACTCTTCTCTACCTCGACCTCGGCCACGCGCAACTCCTCCTCCCAGCGCTCCTCGATCTCCGCCGCCTCCTGCATCTCCAGCTCCTGCTCGGTGACCTCATGAGGAAGCAGGTGCTCCATGGCCACCGCCGCCTTTTCAGACATGGGTTGCATGCTGGAGTCTGAGGTGGCCTGGAATATCTTGGCGTGTGCATCCTCGATCTTGGCATGGATGGCCTCGACCCGGGCCAGGGCGACATCAGTGGCATGGATGACAGCTCGAGCGCTCTCGGTGTTTGCAGCCGCCGTCGCAGCAGCACATGCAGCCGTCTCGGCTACTGCAGATGCCCTGTCGGCTGTCGCAGGCTCCCTCTCGGCGGAAGCGGCCGCACTCAATGCGGATGCGGCGGCACTCTCGGTGTAGGTGGCCGCGCTCTCGGTGCAGGTGGCGGCGCTCGGGGGGACGCGGCCATCATACAGGCCTTCACGAAGCATTTCCACGGTGTCATCTCTGCAAGAAGGGGTGCTGGAATGGGGATCAGGATTCGTGGATTTGGGGGTTGTCGGCACTAGAGCAGACGTGCCGGGAAAGCTTAAGGAGGGAGACTTAAATACACCCAGATATTTTCATCGCAAATGATTCCTAGAAAACAACTGTGTGTGTGTTGTTGTAGATATTTTTTATTAGCTATGAAAGACGAATTTGGAATAAAGTGCCAACGGATGGTGTTTTAAATGAACGAGAAATTTTGTAGTACTAATACAACTTTCATGTCAAATTTTGGAAAATTTCAGGGGTCATTTGACCTTCTAAGACATTTAAGTGATTTTCTAGCCATTTAATGACCGTAATTGAAATTTGAACTACATGTACATGCAACAGCTAACCATAACGGTTTGAAAAGTCATATTTCGTGTACTTGTGTGTGATTTAGTTCCATGTGCAGTAAATTGAAAGGAATTTGCAAACATATTGGTCTAACGGCTATGACACAATTAAGCATGGAGTGACATGGCATTTTAATTCCAAAAAATTAAAAAAAATCAGAAACACATGAAACCTTGGTTGATGTAATGTCATACCACCAAGATGATGTGGTAAAAAATTGGCATGTTTGACCAAAGTTTGGACACACACACCCCTCACAAACCGGAGCAACTCACTAGAAGGCTCGTGGTTCCAAGAGGGAACAATGCATGTTTGATGACGAACGGGAGATAGCTTCCTCTTACGGCCTTCAACTTTTTTCTACGTCTAACATGCACTACTACAACTATAGTGTGAAATTTTTGAAAATTATAGGGGTCATTTGACCTTTTAAAGACATTTAAGTGATTTTCTAGCCATTTAATGACCATAATTCAAATTTGAACTACATCTACATGCAACACGTAACTGAAACGGTTTGAAAAATCATATTTGTGTACTCATGTGCGAGTTAATTCCATGTGCAGTAAACTAGAAGGAATTTTCAAACATATTTGTATCATGACATGGACACATATGCATGAATACGTATGCATGGAGTGGCATGGCATTTTAAATCCAAAAAAAATCAGAAACACATGAAACCTTGGTTGATGTAATGTCATGCTACCAAGATGATGTGGTAAAGAAATTGGCATGTTTGAAGAAAGTTTGGACACACACCCCTCACAAACCGGAGCAACTCGCTGGAAGGTTCGTGGTTCCAAGAGGGAACAATGCATGTTTGATGACGAACGGGAGATAGCTTCCTCTTACGGCCTTCAAATTTTTTCTACGTCTAACGTGCACTACTACAACTGTAATGTGAAATTTTGGAAAATTCTAGGGGTCATTTGACCTTTTAAAGACATTTAAGTGATTTTCTAACCATTTAATGACCGTAATTCAAATTTGAACTACATCTACATGCAACGCCTAACCAAAACGTTTTGAAAAATCATATATGTGTACTTGTGTGCGAGTTAATTCCATGTGTAGTAAATTAGAAGGAATTTTCAAACATATTGGTCTCATGACATGGACACATGCATACGTATGCATGGAGTGACATGGCATTTTAATTCAAAATGTAGAAAAATGATGAGAAACACATGAAACCTTGGTTGACGTAATGTCATGCCACCAAGATGGTGGTAAAGAAATTGGCACATTTGATGAAAGTTTGGACACGCACCCCTAACAAACCAGAGGAACTCGCTAGAAGGCTCATGGTTCCGAGAGGGAACAATGCATGTTTGATGACGAATGGGAGATAGCTTCCTCTTACGGCCTTCAAATTTTTTCCTATGTTTAACATGCACTAATACAACTATCATGTGAAAATTTGGTAAATTTCAGGGTCATCACTACAAAAAAAGACACATCCATGACATTTTGGGCCGAACGAAAAAAATTCTGTCATACATATGACACTTCTATGACGGTAATTGTGACAAAACCCGGTATCATCATAGATGTGGTGGGCTCCTACTTCTATGACAAAAAATCATGACAGAAAATGGGCTTTTCGTCCAGGGAGGGCCGGAGACGCAGCTGCATGACATTCTTTGGGTCGTCCATGATGGAAAAAACCGTGGTAGAAGCGAGGGTGAGGAAAATTTCGGGGAGTTCCCGGTTATGGTGGGAGGTCGGGCGCCGAGCGATGCGTGTTTCTCTCATACACATACGCGTGTGTGTGCGAGGCTTTGGCTCTAACTGAACCCGAGCGAGGCATTGGGCTCTAACTGAACCCGAGCGATTGCACTGCAGGCTACGCGTTACTGAACCTGAGCGATCGATCGATGGCTGTTAACTGAACCCGATCGAGCGATTCCTTCGCTACTGCTGCTAACTGAAGTCGATCGATGCTGCCTCTGTGATGAATAGTGAGCATTGCGGGGGGTGGGGGTTGGATGAACAGTGAGCGGTGGCGTTGCCTCTGGATGAACAGGACCCCGTGGTGTGGAGGGCATGATGAACAGTAGACGGTGGAGGGGTGCCCATGGAGGGGTGGTTGAACAGTAGCCGGTGGAGTAGCGCGCGGTGGAGGCTGGATGAACAGGAGCCCGTGGAGGCTGGAGGAGGTCGACGGTAGCCCACGGAGGCTGGAGGAGGTCGATGGTGGAGATGAACAGTATCCCGTGGAGTCCCGTTTTGCGGTACGCCACACCCCTCCCGATCAACAGGACCCCCGTTTCGACCGTAGGAGGTCCGTTTCGTTCGTTTTGCGGTACGCCACATCCCTCCTGATCAACAGGACCCCCGTTTCGACCGTAGGAGGTCCTTTTCATCCGTTTTACGGTACGCCACACCCCTCCCAGTCAACAAGACCCCCATTTCAACTGTAGGAGGTCCGTTTCATCTGTTTTGCGGTACGCCAGACCCTCCCAATGAACAGGATCTTGTTTTGAATGTGGCCCATCGAACACAAGGCCGTTTCCTCCGTTCTGCGGTACGCCGGACCTCGTTTTCATCGCCTGTTCCATCCAAGCCCTCCCGATGAACACGACCACGCATTCCATTCCGAGCCAGCCGGTTGGCTCCCACGTGTTCCGTTGCCTCCCGATGAACACGACGCATTCTGTTGCCTCCCCATGAACATGACGACGATGTTGTTTCTCCGTTCGGACCCAGCCATGTCAATGAGCCGTCGCCGTACGTATGCGCGAGTAGGCGTTCGAGACCCTGCCCGTATGTACACATATGTGGCCGTATTTTCTTTCTTGCACCCTGGCCGCTGTACGTACGTGTACATGCTACGTGCGCGCCTCTACTATGACACGTGTGCGCCTCTACATCCACCAATATATATGTATGTACACGTTCGCGACCAGAATGACAACACTACGTACGCTTCGACCAGGTGGGTCCCGACTGTCAGGCACTTCCCTGTGTGCGAAGATGTAGCTGGTGGGTCCGAGCAGTCAGGGGGCGACTCGTTTTGTTTTTTTGCCCGGACGCACTTCCTTGTGTGCAAAGGTGTAGCTGGTGGGTCCCAGCAGTCAGGGGGAAAACATTTTTTTGTGAAATACGATGGCCCATCCGGTGGGTCCCTGCTGTCAGGTGGGGGAATAATTATTTTGCGCGTAATAAGGAGGCACTTCCTTGCTGCGGGCGTGGACCCAGCTGTCAGCGTCTCCACGCATAGTACTCTTCTTATGTAAGTCGATCGTTGACCACATTGACCACACCGCGCCGAGAGCACCACGGCGGTGGACGACGGCGAGGCCTAGGAAGGGGACGACACGGAGGCAGGGAAGGCTCGGTAGTTGTTTCCCACGTGGAGGGGAGTACGACTGTACGAGGGTTTACTGGTTCGTCTTCTGTCGCCGGAGAATAACAGTAGGTGTGGGTGAGTAGAGGGATGGCTAGGCCAGCGATGGGAGTACGGTGGGGCGGTGAGACCTGCGCGACAGCACAGCCGGCCGCGGGGAGGAGGGAGCACGCAGTCCCGTCGGCGCTTGTTTGAGCGGCTGGAGCAGGAAGAGCAGAGATTGAAGAAGCACGACGGCCGTTGGATGGACATCCAATAGTCAGTGCTTGTGCATCAACCTTTTTTTAGGAAAGCCTCAAATCTGTGGAAAACAGCATACATCCCATCTGCCATTACTTCTAATAATTTACAACCCATTTGCTAATTCTTAACATTTTTTTGGAGCCCATATTCTTTTTGTTAGCATTACAGCCCATATTGTGGCCATGGTTAAAAAATTATACGAAATTTTGCATATTTCATTGTGGTCCGAACTGTTTTTAATCTCGAAATTTTGACTCACATTCAAACTGATTTTAAAAATAAATGTATATCAAAATAAAATCCAACAAATTCTCCATGCATAAAAATTAATGTAATTTAAAATCTTGAAATGAAAAAAAGATATTTGAAACTAATTGCCGGTTTGATGTGTTTTAAAAATGTACATCCCATTTCTCATTACTGATGGACCATTTTCTCAGCCAGCCGAATGAAAGTTGTCCTCGTCTTGAAAGATTTGCAGCCCAACAGGCCTGACAAAGCGACTTACTTGGCAAATCACAAAAAACTGGGCTGTGGCCGTGGACCCAGCTGTCAGCCTCTCCACATACAGTACTCTTCCGATGGAAGTCGTTCCTTGACCATGTTGACCACGCCGCGCGGAGAGCACCACGGGGGTGGACAACGGCGAGGCCTAGGAAGGGGACGATGCGGAGCCGAGGAAGACGCGGCAGTGGAAGCCCGCGCGGAGAGGAGTACAAGGGTTCACTAGTTCGGCTGCGGTGTGAGGTTGCCGTCGCCGCAGGGCCTGACCAGCGGTGGGAATAGTAGGGGGCGGTGAGGCCTCTGCGGCAGCACAGCCGGCCATGGGAGGCAGGAGCATGCGGCACGACCGGCGCTGCTTTGGGCGGCTGGAGCAAGAAGACTAGAGGTTGAAGAAGCACTATGGCCGTTGGATGGACATCGTACGCTCACTGGAGCTAGAATCGTTCTTATTGACTAAGTTGACAAAGCCCTTCGTCCCCGTCAACTTAGTAGGCCCACAAGTCAGCCTCCCACCAAGGTGGGTCCCAGCTAGCCGGGGGAGTATTCATTTTTTTTGTGCGTAATAAGAAGGCACTTCCGGTGGGTCCGAGCTGACAGCGGGGGGAACGTTTTTTTCGCGAAATATGGTGGCCCGTCCGGTGGGTCCTAGCAGTCAGGGGGAAACGATTTTTTTCGCAAAATACTGGTGGCCCGTCCGGTGGGTCCCCGATGTCAGGTGGAGGAATAATTATTTTCCGCATAATAAGGAGGCACTTCCTTACGGCTGCCGTGGACCCAGCTGTTAGCCTCTCCACGTACAGTACTCTTCCGATGGAAGTCGGTCGTTGACCACATTGACCACGCCACGCCGAGAGCACCACGGCGGTGGACGACGGCGAGGCCTGGGAAGGGGATGACGCGGAGCCGGGAAAGACGCGGCAGTGGATGCCCACGCGGAGAGGAGTACGAGCGTTCACTGGTTCGGCTGCGGTGTGAGGCTGCCGTCGCCGCAGAATAACAGGGGGTGTGGGTGAGTGGATGGATGGCCTGGCCAGTGGTGGGAGTAGTATGGGGGCAGTGAGGCCTCCACGGTAGCATAGCCGGCCACGGGAGGCAGGAGCAGGTGGCCAGACCGGTGCTGCTTTGGGCAGCTCGAGCAAGAAGACCAGAGGTTGAAGAAGCACTATGGCCGTTGGATGGACATCATACGGTCACTGGAGTATTGACTAAGTTGACAAAGCCCTCCGTCCCCATCAACTTAGTAGGCCAACAAGTCAGCCCAACAATATGGTGGGTCCCAGCTAGCAGGATGGTATTCATTTTTTGGGGCGTAATAAGGAGGCACTTCCTTGCGTGCGAAGATATAGCTAATGGGTTCGACCTGTCAGCGGGGGGAACATTTTTTCGCGAAATACAGAGGCCCTTCCTATGGATCCTAGCTGTCAGGTGGAGGAATCATTATTTTGCACGTAATAAGGAGGCATTTCCTTGGGTGCGGCCGTGGACCCAGCTGTCAGCCTCTCCACGTACAGTCCACTACCATGTTGACCAGGATGCGCCGAGCGCACCAGGGCGATGGACGACGGTGAGGCCTAGGAAGGGAACGACACAGAGCCAGGGAATACTCGGCAGTTGTTTCCCATGCGGAGGAGTACGAGGGTTTACTGGTTCGTCTGCCGTCGCCGGAGAATAATAGCATGTGTGGCTGAGTAGAGGGATAGCTAGGCCAGCGATGGGAGTACGGTGGGGCCGTGAGGCCTGCGCAACAGCATAGCCGGCCGCGGGAGGAGGGAGCGGGCAGTCCCGCCATCGCTTGTTTGAGCGGCTGGAGCATGAAGAGCAGAGATTGAAGAAGCACCACAGCCGTTGGATTGACATCCAACAGTCACTGCTCTCGTGTGTTGACTAAGTTGACAGGGCGTTGCGTGTGCGTCAACCTTTTTTTTATGCAAGCATACGCGTCAACCTGTAGTAGGCGCACAAGTCAGACTCAAATCTGTGGAAAACAGCATACAGCACATCTGCCATTATTTCAATAATGTATAGCCCATTTGCTAATTCTTAAGAATTTTTTTGGAGCCCATCTTCTTTTTGTTAGCATTACACCCCATATTGTGGCCACGGTTAAAAAGTATATGTAATTTGCATATTTCGGTGTGGTCAACTATTTTTAATCCAGAAATATCGATTCACATTCAAACTATTTTGAAAAATAATTTATATAAATATAATCCAAATAATTGTCCATGCATAAAAATCAATGGAATTTAAGATCTTGTAATGAAAAAAATTGAAACTAATTCCCGGTTTGATGTGTTTTAAAAATGTACAGCCCATTTCTGGGCAAACCGAATGAAACTCTCCTCGTCTTGAAAGATTTGCAGCCCAGCAGGGCCGATAAAGCAAGTAGGCCTTGTTTGGGTATTTCTTTTAAAAAATAGAACTGGGCTAGCCATTTTCAGCAAGAAAAAAACACAGCTGGGCTCATGATGTGGTAAACATGAATAAAACTCTGGCTAGATGGGCCACAGCCCCCGCACAGCCCCGTTGTTACCCTGATCTGTCGCTAAAACTAGTATAAATAACAACTGCTTGTTCCTCAAAAAAAAACTACGCGACTTGCTGGGTCCCTGGTGTCAGCTGCTCGTAATGTAATTCTCCCATTTATTGACTACGTTGACAATGGTGTGAGCCCTAGATGTCCAACCATTAGGAGGAACCATATTTTTGGGCTTGTACTATAGAGGCACTTGCTTGCGTACTACCATGACGCTGGTGGGTCCCTACTGTCATCCTCTCCACGTACAGTCATCTCCTTGTTCCTCTCGGTTGTTGACGACGTTGACAACGCAAGAGGGCGGCGCACCGCGCATGGCGAGTGAACCAAGGCCGCAAGGCGGAGGACGATGGCGAGGCCTCGGACGGAACAAACAGGAGCCGTTGAAGATGCGCCGCTCCAGTCGCAGGTGGAGGGGAGTACGAGGGTTGACTGGTTTGGGCGCGGGTTCGTGTTGGGGCTGACTTCGCTAGAGAATAATAGGACGTGTGGGGGAATAGAGGGAGGGACCGGCCAACGTTGGAGGGTACATACGGTAGGGCGGCGGAGGCGCGGCCAGCCATGGGAGGCGGGAGCAGGCGGAGCCGACGGGGTGGTTTGGTTTGGGCGGCTGGAGGAAGAAGAAGACAAGAGATAGAAGATACACGACAGATGTTGGATGTCAATCCAACGGCTGGTAGGCAGAATCGTTTGTTGACTGGCTAATAAGTCGACACCACCTTGGATAGACTATTACCTCGCGGGTCCCAAATGTCAGTATCCAAATCTGTCACGGTCATGCAGCCTTTCCTATGAAAATTTACAGCCCATTTGATGTGCTAGTTCGAAATAAGTTTGTGGGTGCTGGTGGGGGCTAAGCACTTGGCTTCTGTAATGCACAGTGAGCTCAAGCAGCCGGCGAGAGTGATGTTATTTCCCTTGGTTGGGATTTATTACAATATTTCACTCTAAATTAAACGAATGGCAATCCATTTGCCTTGTTTCAAAGAAAATATGACAGTCACAGCCGAGTTGAAAAGGGCAGGAACATCTAACTCCAGCTTACAAACTATACAAAAGCACGAGGGTTAATTGTTCATCAGGTTTACAAAAAAACTAGATTGAAAAGGACAACAACATCTAACTCCAGCGTTGTTTTCAGCAGTCACAGTCAAATGGATCGGTCAGGTCCATATAATGAACATCCTAGGTCATAAAATTTACTAGATTATGACCACAATATGTTGTAAATAGAAGCCCAGCACGTTCAGAAGCTCTTTTGCCCACCTGAAACTCCTTTTTTTGCTCTTCGACATACTCATCCGTCAATTCAGTAAATATATGGGCTTTTGAATTGATTTTACTATTTACTAGTGTGGATGGGCTGTTTTGTCTTGGGCCCAGAGAAACAATTACTACTAGTACAGTGGAGACACTCTATAGCCACCCGGAAAAACAATTACTACTAGTACAGTGGAGACACTCTACCACTTCTGGCTCCTCCTAGGTCATTGAAATGTCTCCCTCTACTGAATGCCATTATACTTTTGTTCACCGACATGCGGGCCATGCAGCGCGCGGGCCCAAATGCCATCCACCAAATTATAAGGCAGTATGCATGCAGAGAGTCACCCCGGTCGTAGCGCGGCAGTAACGAGCCGTCGTATCACAAAACCCCACCTCCCCGCAGTCTAAGTTTGACGGACGAAGCAACCATCATTTCACTCTTTGCTGAATCCCCTTCTCCCTCATCGTCTTCAAGAAAGGCAACACTCGCATCTTCCACTGTTCTTCTCTCCGAAGGAAGGGAAGGTAAGCGGATCCGTGATGTTGGTATATTTTTGTTCAGAGAAAAAAAAGAACTTTTGCAAAGCAATAACCGATCCTCACTCTCTTTTTTGTTTCATTGTCATTGCGATTGTGTTTTCCTTTCAGTGGTCTCCTAGTATTCGTCAGTTTCATGATGGACCAAGGAGAACCAGGCAAAGATCTGCCGATATTGGAGCAGACGCGGGAGGCTGATCCCCACGAGACAGAGAGCTCCAAGAAGATGGAGGCAACCACCGAGCCGACCCTAGATACGCTCACGACCACTACTGAGATGGTCAACGCTCCATTTGAGGTTACAGCCCCCATGGCACTGCAGGAGCAGTTTTCCCCCTTCGAGGATGTGCCCCCCCCCCTGAGCTGCCCAAGGTGATTTCCTTCTTTGCCGATCTCGATTGTGGTTTTTCATCTAATCATGTGGTGATTTTTTTAGAAAAGGAAGTATGTGGTGATTAATAATGCAAAATTTTATTAGCTTCGATGCCATGCTATACATACTGGTTTAAATAACTTGTGTTTCTTATACTGCAAAGTAATTCAGAATTTGTTTCTGTTTCAATTAGAGCCCTGATGCAGACAAGGATTGTGTGGTTGTACATGTCACTCGCTATGAGGCGGACGACCTGAATATATGCACTGGGAAAACAGAGTTCTTAGGCTGTTGGATCCTGGAAGCCATTTGCGGTTATACCAAGGAAGAGTTGTATTCCAGCCTCACTGTTGTCAGGCATGTTGTCCAGGGTGTACTGAAGCACAAGAAGTTCAAAGCTACTCCTTCATTTGTGAGGCATACTGTTCTTGTCAAGCTTACGCAGGAAGATGACGTGGCATGCCTCCACAAACAATTTTATCAGTGGCAAGGCCACAAGGTTGTCTTCATGAAGGTTCACAGGATTGAGCTGTTGCGGGACGTCCTCGATGATGTTCATGGCAAGGTCCGTCTCGTGTCCAGCCCAAATTGGATCAAGGCATGAAATAGTTGCCCCAGCTAGTGTTTAATAGTAGTTTGGATTGTGTCTAATTATCCGAACCTTGCCTGTTATCGATCCCTCTGGGGCTAGTACTCTGTTTGAATCCGTCTATGGGAACTGCTGCTACTTTTGTGTGCCCGTGAATCATGTGAGAACCATCGTAATTGTTGCCGAAACATATGCGTCCTCACTAGTTTTTTCATGAATATGGCATGGTAAGACATAAGTTGTCACGGTTTATCATACGAGCAGTGTGTATTTTGTTGAAATAGAGCACTCGTTCGAGAACTGTGCGTCGACGTATACATAAGTACTTGTAAACACTGTTGGTGCTACCCCACTTGTAAGCAGTTGTGCAAAACACGGCACATTGGCTCAGCTCGCTTCAACACTAGGCTATCGACCAGCTAATATCTTGTTACAGTGATTCATGCAGTTAATTGAGGCCACAATGTAATAAATTCCAAACGTTCACACGCTAGTCCAGCGCTCATGTGGAACACTCACGTTAAACTCATCTTCATAAAAAACTTGAAAAGCATGAGTTAAGCAATTTTATACATCTCAATGATTCATAGAACATAACAAACATATACTAGTTCACAGCAAAAGACAAAGTTGTGAGAAGGTTTACAAATTAGGAAAAAAACAAGCAAGGCTTCTCTGAGCAAAGGGCCTCCTGGCAGGCTTAAATTTCCTGGAGTTCACTCTGGTTTTTTCTTCTTGCCACCATCCAGGGTTAGGTTCTCTCATTCCAGAATAACCAATTATAATTGTGGTCTCAGCTGGAATGCTGAACTGAACCATGCAGTGTACTGACCAACTGAAATGCTTGTGCATTCCACTAAAATTAAGCACCGCTATTTGCAGAAATAAGCAGACCACAATGCCTCTTATCCGTGCACCTATCCAAAAAACCGCCGTCCAGCCGTGCCAGCTAGTCCTGGTCCATGGATGAACTGGTAGAAAGTGCATTCCGTACTAGGATGCAGTTGTTTTCGCTCGTCCCTGCACTGCAATCAGGAAGTAAAACGTATGAATCAGCTTCTTTTAGATTGCGTTGGTCATTCTACCTTAGTTACTACCAATGTAGGGATACCTTGAAGACGGGAGGTTAGACGACGACAACGAGGGATAGCCATCTCATTTTGCGCAGTTGTACTAAAACTGAGGTGTGTGCTTTTGATTGCGCGGATATAAACAATACTGAGACACACATCCCGAAACGATATGGAGACAGACATCCCTGTTTGCGCAAATACGAAATATTGTTATTTAAACAGTGACAGATATTACTACTTTCCCCCGTTTCCTCTTAGAACCAAGTCCTAGATTCATGCTACAGCTTTCCCACTTTCTTCCCTGTTTGAACCAACGCTTTGACTCGACTGTATGAACTAGCTTTACTTCTAATAATAGTAGAAGTCTAGGTGGCTTTGGAACAGCGGACGGAAGTAGAAAAGGATCCACATGATGGGAGCTGGGGCAGTAGAGCAAGGCAGGTTTCGAAGGAATATATACCTGAGGGTCGTCGGCATGTGGCGAAGACGGCGTCGGGAGGCCGCATCTTGGCCATAATACCACAAGGAGGAAGAAGGGGTCGGAGACTGTCGGTGTACAAAAAGAGGGGTGCACTTTTTGTACCCCTATAACTGTGCACGGGCAGTCCGAGCCGCGGGCACCACCACGCCAAGCAAGGCAAGGGAGGTGAGCCAGGGCAAGACCGAAGCTCAAGAGAATAGAACAATGCCAAGGCCAAGACCACGAAGAGCAAAGGGGACGAAGCGGACTCCCCCGGCAAGATCCTTGCCAGGGGACAGTTCTAGCAGCCCCGGTAAGACCCTTGCCGCGGCGACCCGTCCCACGCCTACGGAGCGAATCACCCTTGAGTCCACTGCCCCAAAAGGGCAAGGATTCGGGAGACATCCCCGTGGCGGCATGCAGATCTTCGTGAAGACATTCAAGATCAGATACGCACTAAGAAGACAACAACCCTTGGTGGGATCCCAGCCGAGGAAAACCACAAGGCCCCCGGCAAGCGCCTTGCCGGGGATGACAGCAGGCGCCTCGGCAAGACCCTTGCCGGGGCCCCGGCAAGGCCCTTACCGAGGACACCTGCAGGGCCACCATCAGGCCCACGCCGACTAAACCTCCACCACTGCATGCATGCAGCTGCCGACCCAACTAGCTTGGCAGGCACCTGCGTGGCGGCATGCAGATCTGTTGGGGAACGTTGCAGAAAACAAAAAAATTTCCTACGGTTTCACCAAGATCCATCTAGGAGTTCATCTAGCAATGAGTGATTAGATGCATCTACGTACCTTGTAGATCGCGAGCGGAAGCGTTCAAAGAACGGGGATGAGGGAGTCGTACTTGACGTGATTCGAATCACCGAAGATCCTAGCACCGAACGGACGGCACCTCCGAGTTCAACACACGTACGGAACAGCCACGTCTCCTCCTTCTTGATCCAGCAAGGGGGGAGGAGAGGTTGAGGGAGATGGCTCCAGCAGCAGCACGACGGCGTGGTGATGATGGAGCTGCGGTACTCCGGCAGGGCTTCGCTAAGCACTATGGAGGAGGAGGATGTGTTGGAGAGGGAGAGGGAGGCACCAAAGGCAAAGGGTAAGAAGTCCTCCATCTCCCCACTATATATAGGAGGGACAAGGGGGGGGGCGCCGGCCCTAGGAGATCCAATCTCCTAGGGGGGTGCGGCCAAGGGGAGGAATCCCTCCTCCCCAAGGCACCTAGGAGGTGCCTTCCCCTCCTAGGACTCTTCCTTTAGGGTTTCCCCCACCCTAGGCGCATGGGCCCTAGGGGGAAGTGGCGCCCCAGCCCACTTTGGGCTGGATCCCTTCCCACTTCAGCCCATGGGGCCCTCCAGGATAGGGACCCCACCCGGTGGACCCCAGGACCCTTCCGGTGGTCCCGGTACAATACCGGTGACCCCGAAACTTGTCTCGATGGCCGAAATAGCACTTCCAATATATAATTCTTTACCTCCGGACCATTCCGGAACTCCTCGTGATGTCTGAGATCTTATCCGGGACTCCGAACAACATTCGGGTTACTGCATATACATATCCCTACAACCCTAGCGTCACCGAACCTTAAGTGTGTAGACCCTACGGGTTCGGGAGACATGTAGACATGACCGAGATTGCTCTCCGGTCAATAACCAACAGCGGGATCTGGATACCCATGTTGGCTCCCACATGCTCCTCGATGATCTCATCGGATGAACCACGATGTCGAGGATTCAAGCAACCCCGTATACAATTCCCTTTGTCAATCAGTATGTTACTTGCCCGAGATCTGATCGTCGGTATCCCAATACCTCGTTCAATCTCATTACCGGCAAGTCACTTTACTCGTACCGTAATGCATCATCCCGTGACCATACACTTGATCACTTTGAGCTCATTATGATGATGCATTACCGAGTGGGCCCAGTGATACCTCTCTGTCATACGGAGTGACAAATCCCAGTCTTGATCCGTGTCAACCCAACATACACTTTCGGAGATACCCGTAGTATACCTTTATAGTCACCCAGTTACGTTGTGACGTTTGGTATACCCAAAGCACTCCTACGGTATCCGGGAGTTAGACGATCTCATGGTCTGAGGAAAAGATACTTGACATTGGAAAACTCTAGCAAACGAACTATACGATCTTATGCTATGTTTAGGATTGGGTCTTGTCCATCACATCATTCTCCTAATGATGTGATCTCGTTATCAATGACATCCAATGTCCATAGTTAGGAAACCATGACTATCTGTTGATCAATGAGCTAGTCAACTAGAGGCTTACTAGGGACATGTTGGTGTCTATTATTCACACATGTATTACTATTTCCGGATAACACAATTATAGCATGAATAAAGACAATTATCATGAATAAGGAAATATAATAATAATGCTTTTATTATTGCCTCTAGGGCATATTTCCAACAGTCTCCCACTTGCACTAGAGTCAATAATCTAGTTACATTGTGATGGATCAAGCACCCATGGAATTCTGGTGTAGATCATGTTTTGCTCTAGGGAGAGGTTTAGTCAACGGATCTGCTACATTCAGGTCCGTATGTACTTTACAAATATCTATGTCTCCATCTTGAACATTTTCACGAATGGAGTTGAAGCGACGCTTGAAGTGCCTTATCTTCTTGTGAAACCTGGGCTCCTTGGCAAGTGCAACAGCTCCAGTGTTGTCACAGAAGAGCTTGATCGGCCCCGACGCATTGGGTATGACTCTTAGGTCGGTGATGAACTCCTTCACCCAAATTGCTTCATGCGCTGCCTCCGAGGCTGCCATGTACTCCGCTTCACATGTAGATCCCGCCACGACGCTCTGCTTGCAACTGCACCAGCTTACTGCCCCACCATTCAAAATATACATGTATCCGGTTTGTGACTTAGAGTCATCCAGATCTGTGTCGAAGCTAGCGTCGACGTAACCTTTTACGACGAGCTCTTCGTCACCTCCATAAACGAGAAACATTTCCTTAGTCCTTTTCAGGTACTTCAGGATATTCTTGACCGCTGTCCAGTGTTCCTTGCCGGGATTACTTTGGTACCTTCCTACCAAACTCACGGCAAGGTTTACATCAGGTCTGGTACACAGCAAGGCATACATAATAGAGCCTATGGATGAGGCATAGGGGATGACACTCATCTCTTCTATATCTTCTGCCGTGGTCGGACATTGAGCTGAGCTCAATTTCACACCTTGCAACACAGGTAACAACCCCTTCTTAGACTGATCCATATTGAACTTCTTCAATATCTTATCAAGGTATGTGCTTTGTGAAAAGACCTACGAGGCGTCTTGATCTATCTCTGTAGATCTTGATGCCTAATATATAAGCAGCTTCTCCAAGGTCCTTCATTGAAAAACTCTTATTCAAGTAGGCCTTTATGCTGTCCAAGAGTTCTATATCATTTCCCATCAAAAGTATGTCATCTACATATAATATGAGAAATGCTACAAAGCTCCCACTCACTTTCTTGTAAACACAGGCTTCTCCATAAGTCTGCGTAAACCCAAACGCTTTGATCATCTCATCAAAGTGAATGTTCCAACTCCGAGATGCTTGCACCAGCCCATAAATCGAGCGTTGGAGATTGCACACCTTGTCAGAATTCTTAGGATCGACAAAACCTTCCGGCTGCATCATATACAATTCTTCCTTAAGGAAACCATTAAGGAATGCCGTTTTGACGTCCATTTGCCATATTTCATAATCATAGAATGCGGCAATCGCTAACATGATTCGGACGGACTTCAGCTTCGCTACCGGTGAGAAAGTCTCATCGTAGTCAACCCCATGAACTTGTCGATAACCCTTAGCGACAAGGCAAGCTTTATAGATGGTCACATTACCATCCGCGTCTGTCTTCTTCTTAAAGATCCATTTATTTTCTATGGCTCGCCACTCAACGGGAAAGTCAGTCAAAGTCCATACTTCGTTTTCATACATGGATCCTATCTTGGATTTCATGGCTTCTAGCCATTCGTCGGAATCCGGGCCCGCCATCGCTTCTTCATAGTTCGAAGGTTCACCGTTGTCTAACAGCATGATTTCCAAGACAGGGTTGCCGTACCACTCTGGTGCGGAACGTGTCCTTGTGGACCTTCGAATTTCAGTAGGAGCTTGATCAGAAGTATCTTGATCATCATCATTAACTTCCTCTCTAGTCGGTGCAGGCACCTCAGCAACATTTTCTTGAGTTGCGCCATTTACCGGTTCAAGAGGTAATACTTCATCAAGTTCCACTTTCCTCCCACTTACTTCTTTCGAGAGAAACTCTTTCTCTAGAAAGGACCCATTCTTGGCAACAAAGATCTTGCCTTCGGATCTGAGGTAGAAGGTATACCCAATAGTTTCTTTAGGGTATCCTATGAAGACGCATTTTTCCGACTTGGGTTCGAGCTTTTCAGGTTGAAGTTTCCTGACATAAGCATCGCATCCCCAAACTTTTAGAAACGACAGCTTAGGTTTCTTCCCAAACCAAAATTCAAACGGTGTCGTCTCAACGGATTTCGACGGAGCCCTATTTAAAGTGAATGCGGCAGTCTCTAAAGCATAGCCCCAAAAAGATAGCGGTAAATCGGCAAAGACATCATAGATCGCACCATATCTAATAGAGTGCGATTACGACGTTCGGACACACCATTACACTGAGGTGTTCCAGGCGGCGTGAGCTGTGAAACTATTCCACATTTTCTTAAGTGTGTGCCAAACTCGTGACTCAAGTATTCTCCTCCACGATCTGATCGTAGGAACTTGATTTTTCTGTCACGTTGATTCTCGACCTCACTCTGAAATTCCTTGAACTTTTCAAAGGTCTCAGACTTGTGTTTCATTAAGTAGACATACCCATATCTACTTAAGTCATCAGTGAGGGTGAGAACATAACGATAGCCACCGCGAGCCTCAACACTCATTGGACCGCACACATCAGTATGTATGATTTCCAATAAGTTGGTTGCTCGCTCCATTGTTCCTGAGAACGGAGTCTTGGTCATTTTACCCATGAGGCATGGTTCGCACGTGTCAAATGATTCATAATCAAGAGACTCTAAAAGTCCATAAGCATGGAGCTTCTTCATGCGTTTAACACCTATGTGGCCAAGGCGGCAGTGCCACAAGTATGTGGGACTATCATTATCAATCTTACATCTTTTGGTATTCACACTATGAATATGTGTAGCATTACGCTCGAGATTCATTAAGAATAAACCATTTACCATTGGAGCATGACAATAAAACATATCTCTCATATAAATAGAACAACCATTATTCTCGGATTTAAATGAGTAGCCATCTCGAATTAAACGAGATCCTGATACAATGTTAATGCTCAAACTTGGCACTAAATAACAATTATTGAGGTTTAAAACTAATCCCGTAGGTAAATTAAGAGGCAGCGTGCCGACGGCGATCACATCGACCTTGGAACCATTCCCGACGCGCATAGTCACCTCGTCCTTCGCCAGTCTCCGCTTATTCCGCAGCTCCTGCTTTGAGTTACAAATGTGAGCAACTGAACCGGTATCAAATACCCAGGAGCTACTACGAGTACTGGTAAGGTACACATCAATTACGTGTATATCACATATACCTTTTGTTTTGCCGGCCTTCTTGTCCGCTAAGTATTTGGGGCAGTTTCGCTTCCAGTGACCACTTTCCTTGCAATAAAAGCACTCAGTCTCAGGCTTGGGTCCATTCTTTGGCTTCTTCCCGGCAGCTTGCTTGCCGGGCGCAGCAACTCCCTTGCCGTCCTTCTTGAAGGCTTTCTTACCCTTGTCCTTCTTGAACTTAGTGGTTTTATTCACCATCAACACTTGATGTTCCTTTTTGACTTCTACCTCTGCTGATTTCGGCATTGCAAATACTTCAGGAATGGTCTTTTCCATCCCCTGCATATTGAAGTTCATCACAAAGCTCTTGTAGCTCGGTGGAAGCGACTGGAGGATTCTGTCAATGACCACGTCATCCGGGAGATTAACTCCTAGCTGAGTCAAGCCGTTATGTAACCCAGACATAGTGAGTATGTGCTCACTGACAGAACTGTTTTCCTCCATCTTACAGCTGAAGAATTTGTCGGAGACTTCATATCTCTCGACCCGGGCATGAGCTTGGAAAACCATTTTCAGCTCTTCGAACATCTCATATGCTCCGTATCTCTCAAAACGTTTTTGGAGCCCCGGATCTAAGCTGTAAAGCATGCCGCACTGAACGAGGGAGTAGTCATTGGTACATGCCTACCAAGCGTTCATAACGTCTTGTTCTGTAGGGAGAACAGGTGCGTCACCTAGCGGTGCTTGTAGGACATAATCTTTCTTGGAAGCTATGAGGATGATCCTCAGGTTCCGGACCCAGTCCGTGTAGTTGCTGCCATCGTCTTTCAGCTTGGTTTTCTCTAGGAACGCGTTGAAGTTGAGGACTACGTTGGCCATTTGATCTACAAGACATATTGTAAATATTTTAGACTAAGTTCATGATAATTAAGTTCATCTAATCAAATTATGATGAACTCCCACTTAGATAGACATCCCTCCAGTCATCTAAGTATAACATGATCCGAGTTAACTAGTCCGTGTCCGATCATCACGTGAGACGGACTAGTCAACGTCGGTGAACATCTTCATGTTGATCGTATCTTCTATACGACTCATGCTCGACCTTTCGGTCTTCTGTGTTCTGAGGCCATGTCTGTACATGATAGGCTCGTCAAGTCAACCTAAGTGTTTTGCATGTGTAAATCTGTCTTACACCTGTTGTATGTGAACGTTAGAATCTATCACACCCGATCATCACGTGGTGCTTCGAAACAACAAACTGTCGCAACGGTGCACAGTTAGGGGGAACACTTTCTTGAAATTATTATGAGGGATCATCTTATTTACTACCGTCGTTCTAAGCAAACAAGATGCAAAAACATGATAAACATCACATGCAATCAAATAATAATAGTGACATGATATGGCCAATATCACATAGCTCCTTTGATCTCCATCTTGGGGCTCCATGATCATCTTGTCACCGGCATGACACCATGATCTCCATCATCATGATCTCCATCATTGTGTCTCCATGAATTTGCTCGCCAACTATTACTTCTACTACTATGGCTAACGCGTTTAGCAATAAAGTAAAGTAATTTACATGGCGTTTCTCAATGACACGCAGGTCATACAAAAATAAAGACAACTCATATGGCTCCTGCCGGTTGTCATACTCATCGACATGCAAGTCGTGATTCCTATTACAATAGCATGAACATCTCATACATCACATATAGATCATTCATCATTCATCACAACTTTGGCCATATCATATCACAAAGCACTTGCTACAAAAACAAGTTAGATGTCCTCTAATTGTTGTTGCAAGTTTTACGTGGCCGAAACAGGGTTCTAGCAAGAACGTTTTCTTACCTACGTGAAAGCCACAACGTGATTTGTCAACTTCTATTTACCCTTCATAAGGACCCTTTTCAATGAATCCGCTCCAACTAAAGTAGGAGAGACAGACACCCGCCAGCCACCTTATGCAACTTGTGCATGTTAGTCGGTGGAACCGGTCTCACATAAGCGTACGTGTAAGGTTGGTCCGGGCCGCTTCATCCCACAATACCGCTGAAGAAAGATAAGACTAGTAGCGGCAAGAAAGTTGACAACATCTACGCCCACAACAAATTGTGTTCTACTCGTGCAAGAGAACTACGCGTAGACCTAGCTCATGATGCCACTGTTGGGGAACGTTGCAGAAAACAAAAAAAATTCCTACGGTTTCACCAAGATCCATCTAGAAGTTCATCTAGCAACGAGTGATTAGATGCATCTACGTACCTTGTAGATCGCGAGCGGAAGCGTTCAAAGAACGGGGATGAGGGAGTCGTACTCGACGTGATTCGAATCACCGAAGATCCTAGCACCGAACGGACGGCACCTCCGCATTCAACACATGTACGGAACAGCCATGTCTCCTCCTTCTTGATCCAGCAAGGGGGGAGGAGAGGTTGAGGGAGATGGCTCTAGCATCAGCACGACGGCGTGGTGATGATGGAGCTGCAGTACTCCGGCAGGGCTTCGCTAAGCACTATGGAGGAGGAGGATGTGTTGGAGAGGGAGAGGGAGGCACCAAAGGCAAAGGGTAAGAAGTCCTCCATCTCCCCACTATATATAGGAGGGCCAAGGGGGGGCGCCAGCCCTAGGAGATCCAATCTCCTAGGGGGGTGCGGCCAAGGGGAGGAATCCCTCCTCCCCAAGGCACCTAGGAGGTGCCTTCCCCTCCTAGGACTCTTCCTTTAGGGTTTCCCCCACCCTAGGCGCATGGGCCCTAGGGGGAAGTGGCACCCCAGCCCACTTTGGGCTGGATCCCTTCCCACTTCAGCCCATGGGGCCCTCCAGGATAGGTGGCCCCACCCGGTGGACCCCCGGGACCCTTCTGGTGGTCCCGGTACAATACCGGTGACCCCGAAACTTGTCCCGATGGCCGAAATAGCACTTCCTATATATAATTCTTTACCTCCGAACCATTCCGGAACTCCTCGTGACATCCGGGATCTCATCCGGGACTCCAAACAACATTCGGGTTACTGCATATACATATCCCTACAACCCTAGCGTCACCGAACCTTAAGTGTGTAGACCCTACGGGTTCGGGAGACACGTAGACATGACCGAGATTGCTCTCCGGTCAATAACCAACAGCGGGATCTGGATACCCATGTTGGCTCCCACATGCTCCTCGATGATCTCATCGGATGAACCATGATGTCGAGGATTCAAGCAACCCCGTATACAATTCCCTTTGTCAATCGGTATGTTACTTGCCCGAGATCTGATCGTCGGTATCCCAATACCTCATTCAATCTCGTTACCGGCAAGTCACTTTACTCGTACCGTAATGCATGATCCCGTGACCAGACACTTGATCACTTTGAGCTCATTATGATGATGCATTACCGAGTGGGCCCAGTGATACCTCTCTGTCATACGGAGTGACAAATCCCAGTCTTGATCCGTGTCAACCCAACAGACACTTTTGGAGATACCCGTAGTATACCTTTATAATCACCAAGTTACGTTGTGACGTTTGGTATACCCAAAGCACTCCTACGGTATCCGGGAGTTACACGATCTCATGGTCTAAGGAAAAGATACTTGACATTGGAAAACTCTAGCAAACGAACTATACGATCTTATGCTATGTTTAGGATTGGGTCTTGTCCATCACATCATTCTCCTAATGATGTGATCTCATTATCAATGACATCCAATGTCCATAGTCAGGAAACCATGACTATCTATTGATCAACGAGCTAGTCAACTAGAGGCTTACTAGGGACATGTTGGTGTCTATTATTCACACATGTATTACTATTTACGGATAACACAATTATAGCATGAATAAAGACAATTATCATGAATAAGGAAATATAATAATAATAATGCTTTTATTATTGCCTCTAGGGCATATTTCCAACAAGATGTTCGTGAAGACCCACAACTGCGCCACCTCAGCTGCCTGCCTACCTACGTGGCATCACAGGCGTCGCTGGCCAGGGCGCGTGTCGACACAAGAAGGAGCGGCGATGACGGAGGAGGCAGATCTCTCCCCCGTCCCCGATAAAGCAAGGACACCTAAGCAAGACACATTAAATGCGCCTTGTCATGTAATGCGAGGGATAACCTCGCATCATTGTTCCCTTTCCACCTCTTGTGTGCCACTGTGGCAACCCCTTTTCCTATAAAAGGAGGCCCGAGGCGACCAGGAGAAGGATTCGGCTTTTTGGAGCTCCTCACGCCCCATAGCTAGCTCAAGAACACAAATATACAATCCACCAAAGCAGGAGTAGGGTTTTACGCATCCTTGCGACTCGAACCTGGATAAACAAACTGTGTGCTACCTGTTAGATCCACTCTTCTCACAACCCCGCGCCCCGCCAACCGTAGTAGGGATTCTCGTGATCCCATAGGTGTCGTTCCGCACCGACATCTCTGGCGCGCCAGGTAGGGGGCGCAGTTGTGAGAATCGGCTCTAGCAGTTAGTTCGGCGCTTCTTCATCATCATGGCGCCCAAGAAGAAGACAACGGTGGCGGTTGGCCAGTCGGAAGCCGGACAACCCGTCCCAACGCGGGCGAGCAGGGGACTGGTCGCAGAGAGGACCCGGGGTGCTGCTCGTGAACACCAACACCATCCCAGCAGCCGGAGTTTGGGAGGCAGCGATGTTTGTGTGCCTGGTAACGGGCCACACGTCGCCAAATCCAAAGGCGGAGCCAAGTCCTTCGTGGGTGGAGCGGGGCCTTCCAAGGTCATCGCCGCCCCGCCCGAAGGCGACGCGAGGGCCTCCAAGACTCCCACGCCGGTGTCAACAGCGCGCTCCTCCCAGGCAGCGCGCGACGAACGGCATAATCATGCCGAAGATCCCGGGCGTCGCCGCGGGAAGAGCCCCGAGCGCCACTCCCGGGACGTAGAAGACATGCCCACTCACCGAGGCGCTGGTGAAAATGGCATGCGACCGCGGGGTCGTGATAGAGCTCCTTCTGACATGGTCAGAAGTCGAAGCACGACGCAATCCGTGCAGGTTTCGCTGCCACCGACACCAGCAGAGGCCCTGGCGCGCGCGCAGTTGCTCCTCAACTTTCCTCCCACTATGGGGAAACTCGACGAATGGAGAGCCACTATCCGAAGCCTTGTTGTGGTGGCCAACAGAGATGAACCAAGTCCGGTGGGGCCCCCGGGTCGACGCTCTGATGGAGTCCCGCGGACCAGTGGCGGAAAAGTCGGCGGCGCCACGACCATGGTGCATTCACCTCTTCCCCATCCGGTACTGCGGACGCCAGCTCGTCGCGACGTCGCGGGCGACGCCATATCCATAGCATCGGCTGACCCGCGGACCCACTGTGATCATCGCCAAGTTCTTCGGGAACGAGCCCATGAAGACGCTCGAACCACCATTGAGCGCCGGCGCGGAGCGCGCCACCAGTCAGACAGGCGAGCAGGGCCTGCTGTGAACCACCCGGCACCGGAGAGCCCTAGAGGCCTACCTTACGAGATAGGTTGTCCGGCTTTTACCCATGAGCTGCGGCAGTTCCAGTGGCCCACTCACCGCACCTTCAAACCTCACATTGGTGAAAAGTACAGCGGCAAGACTCACCCGTCTGAGTTCCTCAGCATCTACACCATCGCGATGCAAGCCCTCGGAGCCCGCGACGATAAGGTGCTTGCGAATTACTTTCCATTGGCTCTTAAACCCAACACCATGTCATGGTTGATGCACTTGCCGGTAGACTCTATTTCCTCCTGGTCGGATTTGTGCCATGAGTTTGTGGGCGCCTTTACTGGGGGTCACCAAGCCCATGGCCAAGCAAGCGACCTGCATGTCATTCCCTAGAAGGGAGGCGAGAGTCTACGCAAGTATATACAGAGGTTTAGCTGGGTACAGTACAATATCCCTGATGTTCACCCTACCGGCATCATCAGCGCGTTCCATCAGAACGTGCGTAACCGCAAGATGCGCGAAGAACTGGCAATGAACAAGGTGAAAGATGTGACAGAACTTTATGTTCTTGCTGACAAATGTGCCCGGGCTGAAGAGGGAAGGAAGTACCCCGGCGAAGATGTCGGCGTGGAAACCGACTCCTCAGATGAGGATACTGCCGCCCCGGCGAAGAAAGGTCGGCGCCGCAACAAGAAGCAGAAAGGTAAAGTTGTGCTTGCCGTCAAGGGATCTGGCAACTCTGGCTCCGCCAAGAAAACCAAGGCAGATGACCCCGGCAAGGAAATTGCCGGATGTGTCGCCTGCCGGGCCTTGGCAGCTGCCGAGAAGCCAGGAAACTCCGACAAGCAATACTGCAAGATCCATCACACCAAAGGCCATGATCTTGAGGACTGCCGATAGGTTGAGCTCCTTGCTGAGAAGCAGAGGGCTGAATATGAGAGGCGGGACAAGGAGAAAGGCCAGGACGGTGCTGAGGTGTCCGGCAAGAAGCGTGACGGCCAGGCAGGCCATCGCGGCAAAGACAAACAACGGGAGAGGCCTGCCCGAGGCCGTGACAAAAAGCCAGAAGACGATGATCACGAAGAGGACGATGAGTATGGCGACCAAGGATTTCAGGAAGCTACAGAGGCCACGTGCGTCGATGGCGGCGCCTCGCTGCATACCTCTCACCGCGAGCTTAAACAGTGGGCGCATGAGATTACAGCGGCGGAACCGTCGTTTGATGCCCAAAGGCCGCTGAAGTGGTCCAGCACACCTATCATTTTTGACACTGAGGATCACCCTGATCGCACTACTACGGTCGGGTGCTTGCCATTGTTGGTTTCACCAACAATACGCAACCTCAAGGTGAAAAAGATGCTAGTCGATGGCGGGGTCGGTCTGAACTTAATCTCGCCTGCCGTGATCGAGAAATTGCAGATTCCTGATGAAGACCTCGAAGAGACGGGCACGTTTCAGGGGGGCAACCCGAGAAGAAGTCAACCAAAGGGAAAGGTCAAGTTGCCCGTGACTTTTGGAAGTGATCTGAACTACAGGACAGAAAGGGTTGTGTTCGACGTTGCCAAGATCCCCTTGCCTTACAACGGGATCCTTGGCCGCCCAGCGCTGACCAAGTTCATGGCGGCGTCACATTACGCCTACAACACCCTGAAGATGTCGGGGCCTGTGACGATCATCACCGTCCCATCAAACAAGAAGGATGCACTAATTTGCGCTGACCAACTCTATCAACAAGCAGTTGCAGCAGCCGCCACTGCCAAGGCGCTTGCTCCTGCCGCTGGAGCCCCGGGAAGGCAAAAGAAGAAGACCGGTGAGACCTCAGGCACCCACTCCGGCAAGCGCACCTCTTCGGAGTGTAGCGCTCCCGTCGAGGACGTGCCAGAGAGCTCCGCCGACAGAAACAAGAAGTCCAGGGCCACACCGCCGGGAACCAAGAAGGTTTCTATCAAGGAGGACGGCACGGGAGGAGCTTTTACCATAAGCTCCACCCTTGACGACAAATAGGAAGACGCGGTCGTCACCTTCCTGTGGGCGAATGTCGATGTGTTTGCCTGGCAAGCATCCGACATCCCCGGCGTTCCCAGGAAGGTGATTGAGCACCACCTTGTTGTCTGTCCTCATGTGCGGCCCGTCAAGCAGAAGGTCAGAAAGCAAGCTTTGGAACGACAAGAGTTCATCACAGGGGAGATCCGGAAACTGGAAGCAATGGGTTTGGTAAGAGGAGTGCTCCATCCAATGTGGTTGGCCAATCCGGTGGTAGTGCACAAGGCAAATGGGAAGTGGAGGCTGTGTATTGATTACACAGATATTAATAAGGCTTGTCCCAAAGACCCCTTCCCGCTGCCGCGCATCGACCAGATTGTTGACTCCACAGCTGGGTGTGATCTGTTGTCATTCCTCGATGCCTACTCCGGCTACCACCAGATCTTCATGGCAAGGGAAGATGAAGAGAAAACAGCATTCATCACCCCATGTGGTATGTATTGCTTTATACGGATGCCTTTTGGGTTGAAGAGTGCTGGTTCAACGTTTGCAAGGGCGGTCCAGATTGGTTTTGAACCCCAGCTCCATAGAAATATGGAAGCCTATATGGATGATATAGTGGTCAAAACCAAGAATAGGGCAACCCTCGTATCAGATTTACAAGAAACATTTGCAAACCTACGCAAGATCAATCTCAAGCTGAACCCTGAGAAGTGCGTCTTCGGCGTCCCGTCTGGCAAGCTTCTCGGGTTCTTTGTGTCACAGCGTGGGATAGAGGCCAATCCGGACAAGATCAAAGCTATAGAGCGGATTGAAGCACCCAAGCGAGTCAAGGATGTGCGTCGGCTTGCCGGTTGCGTTGCCGCCATGAGCAGGTTCATCTCCAAGTCCGCCAAGCGCCCTTCCCTTTTTCAAGATTTTGAAAAAGGCGGGCCCAATGGAGTGGACACCAGAAGCCGAAACAACATTGCAAGATTTGAAGAGGTACCTCTCCTCCACGCCAATACTAGTTGCGCCTAGGCCACAGGAACTGTTGCTGCTGTACCTGGCGGCAACGAACCAGGTGGTCAGCGCCACACTACTGGCGCAGAGAGAAATTGATGATGAGGTAATAGCAGCGACGGAGCCCGATGCCACCGATGCCGAGACGACGCAGCCGGTTGGAGTGCCGCCAAGGAAGAAGATGATGCAGCACCCGGTCTACTTTGTTAGATCCCTTCTGCAGGGGGCTAGATCAAGGTACTCCGGTGTGCAGAAACTGCTCTTCAGCCTTCTTATGGCCTCGAGGAAGCTGCGTCACTACTTCCAGGCGCAAGAAATCACAGTCGTCACTCGCCTCCCTCTGCAACGGATATTGCACAATCCAGACGCAACGGGAAGGATCGTAGAGTGGGCACTGGAACTGTCCAGCTTTGGCCTCAAGTTTGAGAGTACCACGACGATTCAAAGCCGAGTCCTGGCGGAGTTCGTTGCAGAATGGACCGCGACGCCTGATGAAGAAGCCCAAGAGACTGCTCTCCTCGGCAAGGAGGCAAGTTGCGACTGGATCATGTACTTTGATGGAGCTTTCTCCTTACAGGGCGCCGGGGCTGGCGTACTGCTTGTCGCGCCCACCGGAGAGCACCTCAAGTACGTGATCCAGATGCACTTCCCCAGGGAGGTGTCAACAAACAATACGGCTGAGTACGAAGGGCTGCTTGCCGGTCTTAGGATCGCGGCGGACCTCGGAATCAAGAAACTCGTCGTCAGAGGTGACGCGCAACTTGTCGTCAAGCAAGTCAACAAGGATTACCAGAGCCCATTGATGAAGGCCTACGTCGATCAAGTGAGAAAGCTGGAAGAGCGTTTTGACGGTATACAGGCAGAATACGTTCCCCGAGCGGAGAATGATATCGCCGATTACCTGTCAAAACGCGCTGCCCTCAAGCTACCTATGGAACCAGGTACCTTTGTGCTTCAGCTAACTCAGCCATCCGTTGATCCATCAACAGAGCAAAACAAGAGGAGGAAATCAGGGCCTGGCAAGTACTTTCCCGTCGAGCTCCCCGGAGCCGCCGGCAAGGATGTTGCCGGAGATACTGAGCCCGCCATGGGACAGCTAGCTCCGGCGGAGCATCAAGCTCTTGCCGTCGAGACAGCCGCTCCTATAGCGGAGGAAACGCCTTTAGTCCTCGCCGTCGAGCCCCAGGCTCCAGCATGGGCACAGCATACCGTCTGATTCCTCCAAACAGGGGAACTTCCTGAGGAGCAGGAAGAAGCGGAAAAAGTAGCCCGTCGCTCTACTATGTACCAGTTCATCGATGACGTCCTGTACAAAAAGAGGCCGAACGGCGTGAAATTGAAGTGTATCCCTTGAGAGGAAGGACTGGGGCTGTTGGCGGAGATACATGGAGGCATATGTGGATCCCACATCGGGTCAAGGGCCCTTGCCGGCAAACCGTTTCGGCAAGGCTTCTTCTGGCCCACCGCCCTCCAGGATGCGACGACACTGGTCACCAGGTGTGAAGCGTGTCAGTTCCATTCAAAGAAGCTTCATCAGCCAGCTCAAGCCCTTCAAACCATTCCTCTCTCCTGGCCCTTCTCGGTCTGGGGGCTCGACATACTGGGCCCTTTCCCCCGCGCTGTCATGGGCTTTGAGTACTTGTACGTTGCAATCGACAAGTTCACAAAGTGGCCAGAGGTGGAAGCAGTGAGGAAGGTCACAGCTCAGTCAGCCATCAAATTCTTTAAGGGACTAGTGTGCCGTTTTGGTGTACCCAACAGGGTCATCACCGACAAGGGTACACAGTTCACAAGCCGCACCTTCATGCAATATACCCAAGACCTCGGCAACAAAGCCTGTTTCGCTTCCGTTGCTCACCCACGAAGCAATGGTCAAGCTGAGAGGGCAAATGCTGAAGTACTGCGAGGCTTAAGGACAAAGACCTTTGACAGGCTGCACAAGAGTGGAAGGCGCTGGATTGATGAATTGCCGGGGGTTCTTTGGTCAATCAAAACGACACCAAATCGAGGCACCGGCCAGACACCCTTTGCCCTGGTATACGGGGCAGAAGCAGTTCTCCCCACTGAACTCATATACGGGTCACCTTGAGTACTCGCTTATGATGAGCTTGAGCAAGAGCAACTGCGCCAAGATGACGCAACGCTCCTTGAGGAAGATCGTCTTCGGGCGGCTGTGAGAGCAGCGCGCTACCAGCAAGCCTTGCGCCGCTACCATAGCCGCAAGGTTCATGCCCGAAGCTTTGAGGAAGGCGACCTTGTTCTTCGGCACGTTCAATCGGCCAAAAATTCCAACAAGTTGATGCTGAAGTGGGAAGGCCCTTATTGGGTAATATGAGTCACCAGGCCCGGCACAGTCCGCCTGGAGACCGAAGATGCCGTTCCAGTGAGTAATTCCTAGAACATTGAGCATCTTCGCAAGTTTTACCCGTAAGGCGCGGCTTGCCAGGCCCCCCGGCAAGCCACCTTTTGTACAAGCATTGCCGATGACGCATGTAAGCCTATGTACAAAGCCAGGCGCAGACCCTGAGCATAAGTAAATGAAGCGCTGGCACCCTGAGTTATAGCATGCATGATAGGTCGAGTCTCCTCCTTGGTTAGGGTTGATAGTGCTTAGCGGTGACTAACCTCTAGATTAGAGGTCGAGTGTGCGGCTCCTTGTCTTTCTTTTGTCTTCTTTGGTTCATAGGACACACGGATATCCGTGCCGAACCACTTGGGGAGGAAAAGAAGATGAACAGACCAGCATTTCGCCCCCGGCAAGCCAGTATTGCCGGGGGCTGCAAGAGCAAAGATTCACCCACGGCGAACCAGGGTTGTCGGGGGCTGCAGCTTCAGATAAGTTCTTCATCCCTTATCATGCATTCCATTATGGACTGAGGTATGTGAAACCTTGTTTTCCCCTAAGCTACCGTGCTCCCATAACTCTAGACCCTAGGGCTCGTTCCTGGGGCCAAGTTTGGTCGTAGTCGCGGCAGCGAAAGGATGAAACAAGGAGCCTGAACCCGCCTCATCCCTGCCTCCACCAAAGGCGTGAGGAAGGTCGAGCAAAGTGGGGAGACGGCAAGGCCTGTTGCCGGGCAAGGAAATGTTTATCTTGTCGTGGGTTCCACCCGCAAACAAATGACCCGGCAAGCACCCCTTTTTCATTAAAAACATTCCACTCAGGTACAGTCCATAGGGAATGAAAAACATGAATGATGGGATTACAAGTTTTAAATTCAACAAAGGCCCGAAGGCTTACAAACTAAAAAGAGATAAGGTGCCTGTAATCCCTTTCTTGTCCCTCTCCTCAGGAGGCAGGTCAAGGAGGCGAAAGAGACAAAAGGAGCGCCTAGGTGAGCTACGGGTGGCAGAAGACACCAAGAGAACATCTTGGTGGCCGTCCAAAGGCTGGATGGTGATGGCGGCGCCGGAAGCAGAGCTCAAAGACGAGGCGGCAGGACGTTAGCACGCGTCGAAGGCATCGGTGCCCACGTATTCTGACTTGACGGTCTTGCCGCCCGCCCTCTTCCTCTTCCGCAACCTCCCAACGCCAGCCGCCCAAGGAGACGGCCCCGAGAAGTTCAGGGAGCCGGCGACGCGGATGATGGGGTCGCCGGTGCCGCACGGAGCGGCACCCGACACCTAATCGGACCCGTCATCCTGCCGCCTACTACCCTCGTCGTCGCTGCCGCTGCCCTCCTCGTCACTCCCGCCCGAGGAGGAGTCTTCGCTATCAGAAGAGCTCTCCATGCAGCACCTTGAACGGGTCCCAAAGCACCCGAAAACCTTGACGGAGAGAAGGCCACCCTCCATCAGCTTAAAATGGAGAGTGAGCCCCTCCGTCAAGCGGTGGATATGGGCAAACGTCTTCCATCCCTGATGGAGATACATCATGTGAGGGGCAGGGAAGTCGACACGGGCCCGTGTGCCACTGATCCCGCAGCCCCTCATGTGCAGCCACAACGACTCCGGCGGATCCAGCTCCATCTCCCGCGCAAATGGAGTCGGGAGACGAAGGTGACGGCGCGGCGGCCGGCGCAACCTAACGAAGAATTCACAAGGGTCATCCCCAACATGGCCCTCCATTGGAGGAGGAGCTGCTGGCGGAGGCGAGGCCGGCGCGCCACCCCGTCCTCCTCTTCCCCGAGCGCCCCGGCCTCGCCCCCTCCCCCTTCCCCTCGCAGCTGGCTCTGCCACCGCAGGCGCAGGAGAAAGAGGGACGCGTTGTCGAGCAGCGACCCTCGCCGCCACTATTGAAGGACCGGGGTTCCCTCTCTCCATGACAGATGGAAGGGAGGAGCGGAAGCTGAAGGAAGAAGAAGATGAAAGAATGCGGGACGCCATCCCCCCTCCCGCTCTTTATAAAGGATCGGGGTTGGGGCTTGGCCGCCCCGCTCGGCCAATCAAGACACGGGAGGCGCAGGGAGCCAGGGCCAACCTGCTGCCCCAACTAGCGACGGCCCGGTTTCCCGCCTCCACCGTTTCCCACCCCAAGCGCATGGGACACACGTGGCGAACGTGCAGAACCGAGGGGACGGGTGAGGCGACCTCTCCCCACCCTGTGATCGTGACCTCGAGGACCGTGCCTCGGCCCCATTCAGTAAATGGGCCGGCCTCCATGCCTCCCTCCGTTTATGGGGAAGGCATGAACCGCCCCCTTTACTACGACATGACGCATGCCTGCAGGAACCAACCCCACGCGTGCCGCCCACGTCAAACGCGCCTCCCCACGCCGCGCCACGTGCGAGAATCGTGGGAAGCGCAGCGCGCGAAGAATCTTACCACGGTAAAAACCGCCCCGCCTGCCCGCACACCGTTTTGGGCCTAGCCCAAACGACGCGTTGCGCTTATGTGTGGACCAGGCCCGGGGGCTCCTATCGGTGTACAAAAAGAGGGGTACACTTTTTGTACCCCTATAACTATGCACGGGCAGTCCGAGCCGCGGGCACCACCATGCCAAGCAAGGCAAGGGAGGTGAGCCAGGGCAAGACCGAAGCTCAAGAGAACTAGAACAACGCCAAGGCCAAGACCACGAAGAGCAAAGGGGACGAAGCGGACTCCCCCGGCAATATCCTTGCCAGGGGACAGTTCTAGCAGCCCCGGCAAGACCCTTGCCGCGGCGACCCGTCCCGCGCCTATGGAGCGAATCACCCTTGAGTCCACTGCCCCCAAAGGGCAAGGATTCGGGAGACATTCCCGTGGCGGCATGTAGATCTTCGTGAAGACATTCAAGGTCAGATACGCACTAAGGAGACGACAACCCTTGGCGGGATCCCAACCGAGGAAAACCACAAGGCCCCCGGCAAGCGCCTTGCCGGGGATGATAGCAGGCGCCTCGGCAAGACCCTTGCCGGGGCCCCGGCAAGGCCCTTACCGAGGACACCTGCAGGGCCACCATCAGGCCCACGCCGACTAAACCTCCACCACCGCATGCATGCAGCTGCCGACCCAACCAGCTGGGCAGGCACTTACGTGGTGGCATGCAGATCTTCATGAAGACCCACAACTACGCCACCTCAGCTGCCTGCCTACCTACGTGGCATCGCAGGCGTCGTTGGCCAGGGCGCGTGTCGACACAAGAAGGAGCGGCGACGACGGACGAGGCAGATCTCTCCCCCTTCCCCGATAAAGCAAGGATACCTAAGCAAGACGCATTAAATGTGCCTTGTCATGTAATGCGAGGGATAACCTCGCATCACTGTTCCCTTTCCACCTCCTGTGTGCCACTGTGGCAACCCCTTTTCCTATAAAAGGAGGCCCGAGGCGACCAGGAGAAGGATTCGGCTTTTTGGAGCTCCTCACGCCCCATAGCTATCTCAAGAACACAAATATACAATCCACCAAAGTAGGAGTAGGGTTTTGCGCATCCTTGCGGCCCGAACCTGGATAAACGAACCGTGTGCTACCTGTTAGATCTGCTCTTCTCACAACCCCGCGCCCCGCCAACCGTAGTAGGGATTCTCGTGATCCCATAGGTGTCGTTCCGCACCGACAGAGACCCTCCCGAGCCGACGCTCTCTCGGAGAGAATGGCATGGCCGCCGATCGGGAAGCGCGGGTAGCCGTTGATCTCCTCCCTCGCCGCCGACGACAACGTGAACGATGCACCTACACCCCTGCCCCGGTCAAGGTTGTCCGACCGGATTTGTGACAAGCCGTGAGCTGAGAGAGAGTGTGGCCACCTATGTGTTGCTTAGATCTGGAGAGCATGAGAGAGTGAACGAGAGGAACCCTAGTAAAGCAAGCACTAAGGCTCCTGCTTTTATATATAGTGGAGTGATTTTGTTGTACCAGCTTCAAAAAAATGCGCTCCTACGTGTACCCGCGAGTGAGTGTGAGAGAACTAGTGCGTGCGTGCACCGCTTCTCTTCGTGAGAGTACAATATACTGTGCCCAAAGAACGTTCGCCGCAAGAGTAATAGTATAAGTGTGTGACGTGTGAGCTAAAATAAAATGTGCGCGCCGTCTTTTGTTTTTTAGAAGTTCTGAGGGTAGGGTGTGAAGAGGACATATGTGCATGACGTCTACCTGCAGATAGACGGTGGGTGCGACGTGCGAGTCTGCGAGAGGACTCGGGAGAGTCGTGACTCTTGAGGGTGCGTGTGCATGAGAGAGAGGGGGGCACGTACCAATGCAATGCATGTATCCGTGAATCATTATCCGACAAACATTCGCCACAAGCCTTTTCCTGACGAACACCGTAAGAATCGTTAGATCGGCATTCGACAGTGTCAGTTTTGCCATGTCATTTAACAAAACAGCCACTCCTCCTACACACAAATCTTCCACGTGAGTGTTAGCAACTGTCGTATGCTCCCTCCATTCCGAAATGCAGTGCATATAGCTTTATTGAAAATTCGAACCTCGCAAACTTTTACCGAGTTTTCGTGTACCAAATTGCACATGTAGAATACCATGTATATATCATTTCATTCATCTTCGAGAGGTAACTATAAAGATGGGTGAGGAGTCTACAAAGAAAGACCATCGTATCACCCGCAAGAATTTCAAGCATCCTTTAGTGTCGAGGAATATTATAGGAACTCTACATGATATGATTTTTATAGGATTTTTTTCCTTTAGAGCCAATTGGTTCATAGGAATAGATTCATATACTCCACATTTCAAAGGAAATAAACATGATATCATTTCTATAGCTTTAGAGCCACTTGGTTCATATGAATGGATTCCTATACTCCCTTAATTTCAAAGGAAAATAAACATTAGCATATATTTAATAGAAAAGTTCCTATGATATGAACCAAATTACATCTCTTTTCTAATCCCTCCTCATAGGAATTGAGATACATGTCATCTCTAGATTCAATAGAAAAGTTCATATGATGCGAACCAAATGACATCTCTTTTCCAATCCCTACTCATAGGAATTGAGATGCTCCATGTCATCTCTTTCCCTGCAACTTCCATGTATACATCTTCTATTCCTAAATAGATAGTACAACCCACTAGTAGCTTTTTTTCCAAAACATGCAACTATGGCACAAGAACTATATAGTGTGCCAATAACTTTGAAAGATGGTCGCTGGATGAAGCTAACCAGACAGTGCAGAGATAGGAAAATCTGAGCACTACTGGCCGTTGGATATCATCAACATTCCACCAGATCTGCCACATGAACAATTTAGAAGGCTCCATGGTTGAACTTAAGCATAATGCACAAACCTCAAAAGACAAGCACTTCTCCTTTGTTCTAGAATCTTTTGTATCATAATTGATTATTTTTTCTAAATGAATTGCCATTATTTGTTTTTTACTTTATGATTTACAATGCACAACCCCATCAATCTTAACATTTTTATAAAACTAATTGATTTTGAATGAGATGAACTATAAGAACTAAACGAACATCTACATCATGCATATATGACTCAAAGCTTTACATGCTATAGTGTGTATTTATTCATAATTTGGTTTCGAAATCTCATGCGTTCAATACATGTGTACCTTACTAGTTTTGAGTAGAGTAGCAAATTTCACGCGGCCCCGGGTATATCAAAATGCACGGCCCATGCATCATTGCCTTTCGATCGAACCTACATCCACAATTTTTTATATGTACTATATCTCCACTGGTCCCCGGACCCAAAATGTTGCCTCGTTCCCATAAAACCAAGCGGCCCACACATATTTAAGGCGCCGACTCGAACCCGTTTACTACAACGTGGCCCCGCACGCCGTAGTACTCCTACAAACCCTACCACCGCACTCATCACCGGTTTTCTTCAAGAGGACGAGGGAGAAGCCGATTTGTAGTGGAGGCGCTTTCAAAAAAAGGATATGTACTGGAGACCCCTACCCTAGGGTGCCCTAGGTAGCTGCTGTACGCATCATTGTTTTCTCTTTTCTTTATGCTCTTGCGCCCTAGAGTGAAATGATGGTTGCTTCGTCCATCCAGCTTAATGCGGGAAAGGTGGGGCTTTGTGATTTGACCCCTCATCGCTCATTTTCTACTACTGCGGCGCTACGACCGGGGTGCCTCTAATTCCAATCGCTGCTCCGAACTGTAATTTGCTGCATCGTACGTGGAACAAGACGGTCGATGAGCCACATGCCGGCCAAAGGGGTCCTGTTAAGTGTGTCGCCATTTCGTGTGCGGACTGGCCTCGCTTGAGTTGCTACGCCAACACGACAGGAGCAGCCTACCACTTGGTTTTGCTCCTTGATGAATCCCGACTATATTGATCTAAAAAGATATGTGTTGAACTACCCTCTCCGTCTCGGTTTTTTTATTTTTAGGCGTCTCGGTTTATAGGGCCTGCACGTAGTTCTAGGTCATCCATTTGACTAACTAAATATGAGTTACTATGTCACGAAAAGTATATCATTGGATTCTTAAGCAGATGTAGTTGTATTTAAAAGTTGAGGGCGGGGCTTTTCCTGCGCGGTAGGCGGGGCAGTTCCGCCTAGTGGGTTCGACAGAGATGCGAGAAGACGAGGGAGTAGGCTGCTGCAAATGTAGGGCTGTGTGATTTGACAGCGAGTTACTGCTGGACAGGTGGGGCCCCGTCATTTGACTTGCCATTATCGTTTTAACTGCGGCGCTATGACCGGCGTGAGTCTCCCGATTCCTGACAATCTCCATACAGGTGCCTCTCCCAATGCTCCACCATGTAGTAGAGGCTGGCTCTTGCATGAGAGCCCACTTCTCCACTTTTTCCTTGCCTCTCTTTCCTCCACATATGCAAAAATGCCATGTAAAGCGCACTATTGTACTTACTTTTACTTGCTCCTACAGGTGCTTAAGCTTGCCACATAGGCATAAAGTCTGATGTGGCAAGTTAATTAAGAAGAGAGAGACTAGTTTGGTGACCCAAGGAAGAAACGGTACTAAGCGCGTGTACCTAGGTGAAAAGACAATTTTGAGTCTATAGCTAATTAAATGAAGCAAACTTAGCAACACCATTTCATTGGAATAGGTCACTCCTTGGCAAATGCAATAAATAGTAGTACTCCATGTGTCCCATAATATAAGAACGTTTTTGGCACTACACTGGTGTCAAAAATGTTCTTATATTGTGGGACGAAGGGAGTACGAAGAAAGAGATAGAGAGGACTAAAAAAATATACTTATAGCCAACCTTGTTGTAGTATGAGTGACTAAGTGATGACTATGTATGACATGCCAACATCAGATAGCCTAACGCACCGTGTTAAATCTCCAAGGGCGCGACCGCGCGAGCGACGCGGCGGTCGTGGTAGGTGCGACCATGATATGGGCTGCTGGCAGCCCTTGGATCTGAGATCAAACGGTCGCATGCTAAGTTGCCGAAAATTTGCAGAATAACCCTCCAGGATAGGATATTCACCCATAGGTCTAGAATCACGCCATGCAACCATTCGATCTCAGATCCAAGGGCTCTCGGAAGCCCGTATCATGGGAGAATGGAAAGCCACTACCCTGCCATTCGCACACTGTCAGTTCTCTCCTACTCGTCCCCGCACGTCCTTCAATACTACGACGGTTCGCTCCTAGTCGTCCCGTCCATTCACATTATGGCAGTTCCACTAATCCTAACCCTCCTCCCAAATCCATGGCATCCCAAATCTCCACGATCGGCGGTGAGTACAAGGTTAGAACCATCACCGGCGATGAGTTCGACGTCATCTACACTCGTTCTTCCGCGACGGTGAAAGGATGCCTTTCTCGCTTCAGACGCATGTTCGAAAACTCAGATGATGAGTGGGTCGTTGGGCTAGATGTTGAGTACACCACAATCCTGGGACCAGAGAAGGATCTAAAGGACGAAGAGAGGAAGAAGCCTGCCGTGATCCAGGTTTGCGTACATAACATTTGCTTGGTCTACCACATATGTCATGTCGACGTTGAGTGCCAGGATTTTAAGAACTTCCTCAAGGACAAAACAGTGAAATTCGTTACTTAAGACTTTAAGAACGACAAAGAAGTCCTGGGTCGGATAGGCCTCGTTGTAGGCAACCCCTTCGACCTCTAGAAGAATCGGCTGGTGCCCTCTCGTTAGCCTTCAATGCTGACCCTAGCAGGAGCCATGGTTCATCCTTTGTACCGTAAAATGGAGAAACCTCATTACACGTTTCATCGTCATGCATGGCAGCAGAATGTACTAGATATAGACCACATCACTATGCTGCAATGGATGGCTACCTTTGTTTCAATATCTACAAGGGTTGGATGAAGAGCAACAGCCAAGTGTGTGGTTCAAGCAAAGAAGTATCGGCCAAGAGGGAGAGGGACAAGGACGAAGTCGAGGACGTGGACGAGGACTCCGAGTAAGGTGGCAGTGTCGTTGCTCATGGTGGTTCTAAACTTCTAATGCAGTGTCTACCGGATTAGTTGCATAGTTTAATTTCAGGTGTGCTTAGTTTAATTTGAGGGGTGTGTTGTGCTGAGCCCCCAGCAGAACTATGTTATGTTTCTTCTCGTTACTTTAACTCTTCAGTATGTACATACTACTAGTATTTCTTTAATAGAATTTAGCACCCTAATTAAGCAAGTACTAGCTTTTTTAATAGTTCTATATGCATAATTTGGCGACGAGCGCTCTCTATATGTACCACCTTTTTTAGTTTCAAATTTTGCTCCATGGCGCAATCCATCGATAGTACTACTGTACAAATGTATACATTTTTTAAAAGGCTAGAGTACTGTTCATCACATATATAGCCAGTTAAATTCTCAACCTAGAACGACGTGCATGCCATGTAGTAAACCGATACAGAGGAAGTATAGTAAAAATGATGTGATTTTACCGAGCGATCGGCGGGGGAGCATGGCCTGTCATGCGGTCACACATGTCATGATGTACCAAGGCGATGCGCGTGTCCCTCTTGAGGCAGAAGCAATACTATGTGGTTTGAGATGATGGCAAACGAAGTGTGAAATAATGGTTGCTTCGTCCATTTGGGAAGGTGCGGCATTGTGATTTGACGTCTCATTGCTCATTACTACTACTGGGCCTATACGAGTGGGGTGTGTCCCCCCTGCTGTTCTGCACTGTTATTTGGTGCTTGACACGTCGACCCGGTTGCTATATGTCCCACATGTCGGCGACAGGAAGTACAGGATTCATGAAAGGGAGCGTCGATGGAGGAGTATACTACAGAATTCATGAAAGGGAGCGACTTAGTTTTGGAAAAATCTGTTTTTACAGAGTATGTACCCACTAGGGTTTATAGGGCTCATCTAAAAAACATTCCGTTTGATAAGTCTCAATTCTACTATACTAGTAGTAGTACCATTACATGTTGGATTTCGAGGTGCGTTAGATCACCCGACGCAAGTAGTGTCAAGAGGAAACTAACCAATGCATGTACAAGTTCATGGAAATTTAGTGGTCATTCATGCATTTGTTCTAATTAATGCCTCGGTAAACATAACCTCTTGAGAAAAACGAGCATACTAATTACTTGTGCAAACTATGAAATTAATTCGACCACTCACCGTCTACCTTGGTTGGAGAGATTTTGAAATTGAGCCATAAACTGGAAAGGAGGGAGTAGTAACTTTTGTCTCGATTACTATTTGTGGCCTTCTATAGATGCAAAATGTATTTTTTATAGTGGCCTTGTATAAGTAAATGGAGGGAGTACTAACCAAAGTACGTAGTAGGGACGAGGAGTAAACAGAGGGAGTAGTAAAATTTTCTCCTCGTGCTGCGAGCCACCGCGCGCGTGGGCAAGGGAGCGGGCGTAAAGGCGTACAGTAGTAGTAGTACTACTACTACTACTACTCGTAAGCAAGCTTCACCTCATCCTGCGAGCCACCGCGCCCGTGGGCGGGGGAGACGGCGTACTAAGCAAGCTTCTCCTCGTTCTGCGAGTTGATGGGACACATCAAAAGTACTCCAGTGTATAGAGCCTTGCCTCTAAGGTAGGCCCCACATGGTTTGCCTCTTTTTTAATTTAACATAACGCGTCAAGTCGCAATTTGTTTGTTCACCCGTGGTAGACGATCCTCCCTCCACCAAGTGGACAACCAGTACACGTGCCAAATTACCACGTGGGCTACCTTTTTCGTACAGAAATGAGCTCCACCGTGTACCCGCGTGGGTGTGGTTGGGAAAGAGACGGGAGTACGTGCGCCGTGCGTGCACCTCTTCTCTTCGTGCACGTCCCCCACCTACGTGGGTGTGTGTGAGAGAGATACAAGCCTAGACATAATGCGTCGTCCATCCCCATGCCTCCGCCCAGTCCGACCACCAGTCACCACCACGCCCCACTCCTCCTCACCTTATCTCTCATCTTTCTCCCTCCATTTTTATATAGAAGGGGCCACTATCAAAATTACAATTTGCAGATTTACAAGGCCACTAACACTAATCGATGCAATATTAATGGTGTTTGCCTCGTGGTACTAGCAAAGGAGGACATTAATTATCCCTTGCATGCATGCGGGAGTTTGTAAAAAATGCATCTTGATGTTCCGTGCAATGCACGGGCATCTTGCTAGTCCATGAAAAAAATACATGGCAAAATTCCACGGCGAACGAGGGATTTGAATCTGTTGGGAGGGGCTGTTTGGATCTTGCCCGGGGTAGCCAAAATATTGGCGACCCTTTTGTCCACCGGTGCCTTTTCCACTTATGAACGAGGAATGGCTCGGGTGCTCATGCTTTCATGCATCCTCCAGCACGCATGTTGGAGACGAGCTCGCACGAGCTGTGTTTTTTTGTCCCACAACACTACCCGAGCCGCCCGCAGACCGACTGGCGACCCGCAAATTACGCCATCCAACGTAGTCGCACACATTATGACAACAACTCAACCAACCGGACGAAATTCACGCAAACACGTAGACAAAGTGATATTTCATATAAACAACGACGGAAATCATATAAAATACCGGATTTTCATACAAACATGATGGATTTCATTACATTCAAATGAACTACACGGTGCTAGTTCTGGACAGCACAGGTATATAATACCTGGCCTAAATGGTGCCCGCCAATCGATTTGTGTTCCTCATGTCCGGCAGCACGATCACCGGACTGCCGGGATCCCTGGAGGTATATGCTTCAGTGCAAAGGATGGCACGCTTCCCCACTACCCAACTGATATCATTGGCTGGTGCCGAAGATGATGGTGGTCGGCACCGGTTCAAGTTCATCACCGGCCACTACTTCACCATGGTCGGCACCGGCTCGAGTTCATCCTAACATTCCCCTCTTCCGTGGAGCCCATGCGGGGTCGACAAAGGTCCTCACAACAAAAGGATCCGGCAAGACACCTGTTGTGTACGCCGGCGTCGCCTCCGCGGTGGCCTTCATGGGACCCAAGCGGCAGCGGCCTCCCGTGTTCTACTTCTCCTCGATGATGGCGGCGGACGCGGAGGCGCTGGCCACCGACTCGTCGCTCTCCACGCACCCGGCTTCTATCGCTGCTTGCATGGCGTGGCCGCCAGCATGGGAGTCTCGGCCGCAGAAACGGGAGACGTGGTACGAGGCAGCAGCGTGGACGGCAGCAACAACGCCCGTGCGCCACTCCTCGTCGAGCTGGCCTGGAGCGGCGAGTTGCTGAACCGCGCGCCGGCTTGGGGCAGCAACTGGCTCCGTCGGGCGAGGGGAGGGAGGTGGATCAGCGAGCTGCATTGCTCGTATCCAGCGGGCTACCCAGCCGGCTTGGATGCGGAATAACTACTCTTTGTAAGCCATTGTAAGAGTGGACAAAATGGTGGGGGAGACAGGGGAGCGGTGGAGGTGTGCGATTCTTGGCCAGCGTTTGGCCTCGTTTAAATAGGAGATTAAATAGACGGCGGATGGGAGGAGCTCGGTCGGCGTTGTGTTTAACGCCAGCCCGGTCATTAACGGACGTGTGTCCAGAGTGGGTTTCTCGGCTTCCACACAGGCGGGTTTCATGGAGGCGTTTGAATGTGGCACGGAGGCGTGTTCAGCCGGGCGTGTCGGCCGCAAGTGGCGCCCTCGACTCTGACCTAGGACATCGTGCCGTTCTTCCACTGACGTGTGGGCTCTTTGGGTGCATGGCCTGCATGTCAGTGACCCAACGCAGGAAGCGCATAGCAGAGGAACCTTTGGTGGGCCAGGGCGGTCAGAAGCAGGCATTTCATAAACCTATGATTGTTCATTGAGTGTGACGTCATCTTTTTCATGTAGATAAGCCTACTATGTTGATAGCCCGTTCGATACGTTGTGATTCATAAAGACCGCTGCAAACATCAATGTTCTGCTTATCACAGATAAGATTGATTAATACCCGTAACAATCCATGTCCTTAACAAAGGGTGCATGCACGTATAGGTTGAGCGTGTGTCTTGCGTCGTGTGATGTGTGCATGCAGGCGTGCGAGTGTTGCATGCGTGCAAGGGTACGTTGCAGTGTTGCATGCATGGGTGCGTACGTGCGTGTGTTCGTGAGTGCATGTGTATGTGTCAGTGTTGCACGCCAGCATGCGTGCGTGTGTACGTGTCAGTGTTGCATGCCTACATGCGTGCGTGTCTTGCGTGCGTGCATGTGTACGTGCGGGGTGAGGCTACACATCAGTCGACAGACTTTTTCATCTCTGGTCATTAGATTTTCCAGCCGTTGGATACGAATTCAAGGGCCTCCAGTTTATCATCAAACTCCACCCCCCCTGAGTCGCCAGCCACCACCGGCCGAACCGCCATCCCCCGCTGCCCGCGGCCGGCCCG